>NC_133205.1:15267269-15519769 GCF_958299795.1 Porites lutea | reverse complement strand
CCACTGGGCAGGCATCACAAGCAGATTGTTTAAGCACGAACAACGGAACGTAAGCCTCCATTTATCAGTCCATCTTTGGTTTTTGAATTACATTAGACCCGAATGCTCCTCGCTTCCCGTTTCGACCTTTGGTCCTGCTTTCATAAACAGAGTCTTACTTCAAACAAAAAATAACGGCTCACCACACAGCTTTAAAAAAACTGTCTTTAGTGTTATACATTAATAAGTTTACATATCAATTGTTTAATTATTCCTAGAAAATACTGTCACCTACAATTAAATTTGCACATTTCAGCAGTCCACGTTGAAATTTGCTTTTACTGTTTAACTGTTTAACTGTTTATTCATTATGGCACATTTTACAGAAAGCAATACCCACTGCCCGCAGTTAGCAGATTAGCTAGTCGAGGCGAGCAGTGGTTACAGGTATGTAATATATATACAGATAGATCACAAGAAGGACTAGAGAAAAGAGTAAAAAAAAAGGAGAAAAAAGTTAAATAAATAAAGAAGTAAATAAAAATAAATTCAATTTAATTAAGTTTACAGTCATGTACATTGCAAGCCGAGTTTTCAGGAAATTGTTATTAAGTCGGGTAAATCAATATAATGATCATTTTCTTCTGAAACTATTCGGAGTAAAGTGTCGTGGACAGTATCTACTTTCTCCTTCAACTTGTCATTCTCAGCTTTCAGTGATTGAACAGTTTCTTTTACCATTTTACTTGCTTATTCCTAGTCTTTAGTAATAAAATTCGGTCAAGATTTCAGGAGCTCGGAAACTACGTCTGTACCATACGCACACATGCGCATGAATACTACTGCGTTAGTCAAGCTAAGAACTTTGCAAAAAGGACCATCCTCACGACCTTAATCCAAAAATAATAAAACAGTAGAAACCGGGAACTCAAACTGACTAAGTCCAATTTCCCTTGGATTTGACCCAACTTTTCAGTCACTTTTACTCGGATAACTCGAATGCCCCGCTAACTCTCACTAAATTTCGTTTCCCTTGGTCAAATCTACCTCGATAACTCGAATTCTGGTTCTTTCAACTCACCACGAATGCCATCCCGTTAGCGCTTATTGTCGTTTAATCGGTAAAAGCACTCTGAAATTTAACACTACAGCAATTTGTTTTTAATAAGTGAAATGAACAGATCACGTATTTGACAGTCACTTCCCAGTGTTATGGTCATAAAAATGTATGGCCGTGTTACAGTTTCTGGTGAGATAAGTCTTATTTGCACTCTCCTGTATACTGAAGCGCTGAAATATCAGTAAACTCTTTATTATTGACACGGCAAGTTGAAGATTCAATCGACCTCGCTAACTGGAACTGTTTTGCTTTTCCCTTCAGAGTTCGAGTTACCGGGGATACACTGTAATACAAAAGTAATGGTACTAAAATGCATCACTTTCAATAATTCTCTGGCTAGTCTTACCGTCGGGGTTTTTATCGTCATCTTCCTCATCGCCTACATTACTTTCAGCACCTGTTAAAATCTGCCGATTACACCAATTCAAGTCTTGCTTCCACGGAGAGTAATCGCTTAAGTCATACTTCACAATGTACTTGGTAATAATGCCATTTGGGTACAATGGAGGCTGCCACTTGACCAGCAGCGCTGATGAGTTGATATAGTTTGCCTCAGGGCCAACTGGCTGGGAGGGTACTGTCAAAAACAAGTTCAACGTTGCACAATTACAGTCGAACCTTCATGTGCGACCACCTCTCGTACGCGCCATCTCTCATACAAAAAATAGACCTTTTGCATTAGTTGATTACGTGATCAACTTTCTTTAAGCACGAAAACAGTTCGCTTTTGAAAACTTTTGAAAATGAAGAAATGATCGTCGCAGTGAACGCAATTTATGCAATTGCGAAAAGAAGCCAGGACTTCAACGGGGTTTGAACCCGTGACCTCGCGATTACCTATGCGATGCTCTACCAACTGAGCTATGAAGCCACTGACGTTGGGAATAGGTCAATTGTGGGTTCATATGTTCCCGTGAAAGAAATGAGTGTTAATGACATATGAAATAAATCATATATGAACTGCGGAAATGAAATGAAAATGAAGAAGTGATCGTCGCAGTGAACGCAATTTAAGCAATTGCGTAAAGAAGCCTGAAAAAAATTCAGGACTTCAACGGGGTTTGAACCCGTGACCTCGCGATTACCGGTGCGATGCTCTACCAACTGAGCTATGAAGCCACTGACGTTGGGAGCAGGTCAATTGTGGGTTCATATGTTCCCGTGAAAGAAATGAGTGTTTATGATATATGAAATACATCATATATGAACTGCGGAAACGAATTGAAATGAAATGAAAATGAAGAAATGATCGTCGCAGTGAACGCAATTTATGCAATTGCGTAAAGAAGCCTGAAAAAAATTCAGGACTTCAACTATGTTAGCTCTTCAGATTTAGTGAGGGGTGTCCACGTGCGCGCGAGCGACGAGCCCGCGTCTGGCGCCTTTAGTCACGCGCGTGGTTATTTACGTGTCCCGCGCCTTTTGCTCGACGGACCAAGAAAAAAGAAAGACTGCTCGTAGTCTAGCATGAGGCTACACATATCGTACCATGAAACTTAGAAATTGCACGTAAATACGTTCAGACCTCTTATAGAATGTAGGTATATGTAGAGCCCACCTGTTGCTCGATCCTGCTAAGCGACCAAAAACCTTTGCTCAAGATCTCATGAAAACGTTTATTTATTCTAATACAAGGAGTGTTCAGACGACAAAAAACCCAAAAGCTTAAGTTATAACCTACGTGCGGTCGGCTTTCCTTATGACCTACCGTTTTCCTTAGTCTGTATAAACACCAGATTACTTTTAGCTCCCTCATTCTTAAGCACCACCGCCTCTACTTGAAACGCGTACAGTGTGAAATGCTTCAGTTTTTGGATATACGTAACAAGCTTGCGATTTCGGGATGGTAAACCTCCTAACTCTGTGCTGACATTTAACCTTTCCCTAAAAGAAAACGCCGAAAGTACCAAAAAAGCATAAAGTTATAAAGCTGGATTTTTTTGTCCAAAAGTGCTGCACTGTAATTAACCCGCAAACTGATACTATCCCTCACTAAAATAAACATAAATCTGTACACTTAATGACTGGGCCGTCGGGGAACTAGTTAATTTTTTTCGCAAGAATTAATTTTGAAGGCTTGGGTAGACAGTGGTTCTTGTTCAATGGGGAACGTACAGACAGGGCTGTCGTAAAGATTTTTATTTGCGTTGCAGGCGGGCACACATAGTCTAGACCATTGAATGAATGACAACTTTATTTACACACGGTTAAAAAAAATCAGTCTCACGTAGAAAATTAATTAAAAATTCTCAAAAACTGTTTTACATATTTGCCGTGTGGGAGTACAGCCTCGTTCCCAGGGATCAGAAAACCATCTATGCGAACTTCTCTTAAAGAGACCTAACGAATTTGATGTACGTATTTCCTCAGGAAGATTGTTCCATAGAAGAGCGCCACTGTAACTAAAGCTACGTTTCAGGTGATCAGTTCCCTATTTTGGGAGCATTAATTTTTTCTTGGCGTTGCGAAAATAGTAATTCGGTCTTCTTGGGTCAAACGAATTACAGAGATAAGCTGGGGCGAGATTATTAATGCACTTGTACATTAAATTAGCCTTTCGTTTAGCCCTTCTAACCAGTAGCTTCTAACCAATAAATTTTCCCAACCAAGCGAGTTAAGAAGATATCTAGAGCTCGTATCATAGCTAGACTTAGTGATAACTCTGATAGCACGATTTTGAAGTTTTTGAAGTTTCTCACTGAGCTGTTGGATCAAGCCATACCATACAGCGTTGCAATAATCGAAGTGTGGCTCGACAAGACCTTTGTATAATGAGTAGCCTGTGTAGCTGGCGGTATTGTGTGGGTGCGAGATTTAAGTTTTGGCGGCGGAGCCGTGTTCCAAAAAAAGGAGTAGGGACGAGGCGGTTGAAATACGTATTTCTCGCGGCTTCGCCGCTCGTGACGGCTCCGCCGTCAAATCTCACTCGACTATATTACATCGGCTCCGCCGCCAAATCTCACTCGACTACTACACAATACAGCCAGCTACGCAGGCTATAATGAGTGCTTCTAATTGATCGTGCCGCGTGGGAAATTTGATTCAAAGAAGTTAAATACATAGGTAAATAAAATGTGTACTACCCCCCCCCCCCCACACACACACACACACCTTTCTCCTACTTTTACTCCCTTCTCCTACTTTTACTTACCTAGGGGTATCCTCCACAGCAAGATCCTGGCGTGTCCAGCTGAATGAACAACAATAACACAAAAATATGTCAGCCACTCAACCTGTACTAAGGACCGCCCTTTTAATGATTACGTTTGTTTAAAATTGATTTTCTAACTTTTTCTCATTAGATTACGGTATTATTTGTACAAAAAGAAAGTATCAAGAAAACAAAGGCAAAAAAAAATGAAAAACAGCATCCCCTTAAGTACAGACAAAACACAGTTACCAATTAATTTTGCTAGAATAAAAAAATTAGCATAAAAAAATCACACCACTAGCCTGCGAGAATTCATGCGAGTACGCGTTCTTTAGCGGCTAGTTTCGCTCTCCAAAATTGGAGAGCTTGCTCGCAGGCCAACATACCACAAACATGTTTAAAGGGGTCTCCCCTCCCGAAAAAATCCACTTAATTAACCATGCCAAATGCAGAATGTCACCAAAATAACATCCATTTCAATAATTAAGTCAACATTGGTTGAATGATTAAGAGTTCACAAGCAAGTCTAAGTCAAAGATAAGACTGATAATAGCTACGAACTGTTAAACGTAACGCTTACACATTTTCCTGGCTGCAAGCATCTTGACCATCATATTCAGTAATTTGTCTGTTAGGACTGAAATATTTGGTAGATTCGGTCAGACACATAGACAGACTTAGGCCCCGTCAGCCCACACGTATCCGTTTTTGCTTGAAAACGGAGATTTTTTCCCTCTTTTCACACGCTCTCCAGAGTGGAGATTTTGGAAAACGATGGTTAATCGCTTTCGTTTAGATGAATGAAAACGAATGTTTTCCAATACGAAGTTGATGTTACATCATATTCTACTAGTATTAGACATGCTCTGTTAGATGCTGCCGTATTTCCATTGTTTTAGCGTTTTCAAGTGGACGGGCGAAAACGATTCAAATACACTACGCGTGGACGCGTATTTTTTTTTGGAAAAGGGAAAAAAAATCGCTTTTTCAAAAATATCTGGTTACAGGTGGACAGGGCCTTAATTATAAACGGTGAACAGGGATGCAATGGTCCTGTGCAAGGAAAATTTCGGTGCAGCATGTCCTTTGCAGGCAAGCTGAAATTCAAAAATTTCTTCAAGCGCTGAAAAAGACGAATATACGAATATATTCATTTAAAATGTTTAAAGCAAAAAAGAGGGTCACTCCAGAAGGATTTAAGATTTGAGCCCCTCTCCCATCTAACCAATCTGAAAAAATTTTCAGTGTTGATTAATGATAAATATAATTTCCTTTAAAATTCTGTCCTTGAAAGTCTTCCTTGTTCCTCCTCTTACTCTGACTCACTGAATAACTCTTATCAACTTTGGCCCTCCAAGGTGTGGATAAGGATATCGCATGAGAATCAATTGCAATCAAGCAAAAAGTTCACTTACGCCTCTCTGTACGACACAGTGTAAAACAAAACATTCCTGTAATCTGCAATCAGAACTTCATCCCACTCCACCTTTATACAAACTGGATTGCACCTTCTCCTGCCTGGTGCCCTAGCTACTTCCTCTAAAGTCACATTTATTTGTTGAACATCACCTGAGAGTGACACAAAGGGATTAAAATCATTCTTGTATTTCCTTGAGAAATTACCCAAACACTGGGCCTTAAAAGGGGATACACATTTGAAGAGGGTTGCCTAACTGGGAGAGGTGCTTATAGAGCTTTCCTCCCATAGATAAAAACTTTGCTTTTTGCCCAGATCTTCTTTTTGTTAGTACATGGGGACTGGAATGACTGGATGCCATAAAAATGTTTGTTTTGATGATGAATCCTATTGTTTCTTTTTGACTTTTCTTACAGTTGGGAAAATGGTGTATGGAACTTACTTTTTACCAACAGATACAAACTCGGGTGTCAATAAGCTTGTCTATACATGTAACAAATTTTCTAATAGTTTGTAGAGTCGCCATGGTAACCCAACAATAAAATGATTGTTAATGATATATGAAACAAATCATATATGAACTGCAGAAATGAAATGAAAATGAAGAAATGATCGTCGCAGTGAACGCAATTTATGCAATTGCGTGAAGAAGCCTGAAAAAATGAATGATGTCAGGGCTTTTCCTCTCAAAACAGCTCAAAACACCACTTCATTTTAACCGCCAAAAGGGTCTGTATTGCTGCAATTTTATTCCATTTTTTCAAACTTCCTCGTGATTAGTCCAAATCAATCATAAATGCAAAGAAGATTATCGCAGTTAAAGATCAACTTATGCACTTCAGAAAAGACAGCCTGAAAAAATTCAGGCATGCCAGGATTCAAAACCGTTTCAATCAAAATGGGGAAATGTTGCTGTGGTTGAACTCTTAGCAGTGGATTTGATTTAAAAAATAGAACGAAAAAAACAAAAACCTTGTTGATTGTGTTTGTACCTTAAGAAGGGACGTAAGAAAACATAATCTTCTAAATGTGTTCTGCACAAAACCAGTATTTCTTTTCTCTTTTGATGTTCTCATTATCGAGACTCTAAATGTTTCAGTCTTAATCTTCCTTAGACTGTTTAATGTAACACTCACATGCTGCAGCATTTCCATTAGTTGTGTCAGAGATATCAACACTTCTCTGCGTATCACTTCTATTCCACCTAAGAATATCATTCACAAGGGGATTTATCTTGCCAGGACAGAGATATGGATTTAAATGAACCATTATACCGCCCACACTGATACTCAAGTTCTGCTGAAAAGGCCACATAGCTTCCAGCTTCGGGTTGTCAAGTATAGCCAGTGCATACCTAAGCATCAAGATGAGCATAGAGCAAATTAATCAATCCATTAATTAAAATTACTTCTTATTGCAAACAATTTTTTATATAAAAAAATTTACTGTAAATGCATGCTCAATATTAGCGCATGAAGCAAGAAATGGGGGCAGTACTTCAAGTGGGGACACTTATTTGAATGGGGTGCTTATTTTCCTTTCTCAAATCCTGGCCACAAAGTATTAACACATTTGTCCTTATTTCCAGCAAATACACACTGTAACAGTAAACTAGAATGTACATCTCACTGGATTTGTAAAAAGGTACCTAAAAAAATTTCAAGTGCGTTTTAACAATTTGGCCCTTGAGGTGTGTAAAAAGCAGTTTAAAGTCACCAGTTAGAGCTTGAAGAGGACAAATTAATCGCTAGCAACACACGAAAAGTCGCTCTTGGCAAAAGCGACAGATTTGTAATGAACGAACAGCATTTAAAAGCACAGAAATTACGACCTTTTCAGTCTCTCAAACTATGAGGCTCATAATCTAGAAGTATCTTTCAATTTTCACTTAACATTTCTGCAATAAAATGTGATTAAAATGTGCCGTCGATAAAACCTGGAACACGGAACATTCCGGAACATGCCGGAACATCCCGGAACATGAAAAAATAAAAATAATTTTCATGAAAAAAAAAAGTATAATAAAATAATAATAATAAAATGATTTTTGTAAAAATTAATAATAACGTAAAATAACAAAAAAAAAAAACGAAAAATAATGACATAATCAAGAAAAAGAAACTGGTATCCTCTCTGAGTATGAGAAAATAATATTTTGTCGCAACAAATTAAAATTTGTTGGGCGAGTGAGGGTTCATGCAAATGACAGTAATGAGTGAAGGCTTGCATCTAAATTCGAAATATATTAAAATGGGTCGCGAAATCCAAAGCGACGAGCCCCTAAGCTCTTCTTACGGTCGCAAAGCCGTAAATGGATAACCGTTAAACCGCATGGCAAACATTTACAAGAGGTGGCTGTGTGACGAAAGCTTTGGATACCCTCTCCTCGAGACCCATTTTAATATATTTTGAATTCAGAAGCAAACCTTCACTCATTACTGTCATTTGAATGGAGTCTCACTCGCCCAAAAATTCATTGCGACAAAATATTGTTTTCTCATACTGGGAGATGATACCAGTTTCTTTTTCTTTCTTTCTTTGTTTGTTTCTTTATTTTTCGTTTTTGTGTTATGTTGTGTTATGTTATCTATTTCGTTATTAGAAATTTTTGCAAAAATTGTTTTCTATCTATTGTTCTTTTTATTATTTGTTATTATTATTATTAATATTATTATTTAATTAATTATTTATTTTTTCATGTTCCGGGATGTTCCGGGATGTTCCGGAATGTTCCGGGATGTTCCATGTTCCGGGTTTTATCGACGCCCATTAAAATGCTCACTGTGCTTTAAAAACTGGTTTTTTCCTTACTCCCGGCTACTTTCTTCGAGCTCCCGATCACCTGAACTTTTCTCGATTTCCATTTCCCTTGAGGGTTCGAATTATAGGGAATGGACTGTACTATAGGCGTGATACTTACGGCGTGACATTTCCGGCGCGACTTTGCGTCACATATCAAATTCTGACGCCGGGGACAGCCGGAACGTGGGACCACCGGAATTTCACATCCAGGCTTTTTACCATTCGTTGTTATTTTTAATAGTGTGAAATTTTGATCTATAGTGCTCCGGGCTGCAAAATCTAACTCCAAACAAACAATTTCCTGGGACAAAAGATATTTCCGGTTTTGCGTGACGTTGTAAAGACAGTTTTTTTCTCAAAATCAGTTTAGCGTTGACCGTTCGCGCATACTTCAAATTCTGACCTGCAACCTGCAACCTGCAAATTACAACCCTCCACGTTTTTATGCTTGTACACAATATTCTTGTAAGACGAGCACCACGAAATACCTGAATTCTGTGTGTCAACAACTGCAAGGAAATCACACAATTAACCACTTTACCGGCACTGACAAAAGTATCCACAACCAACCAGGCACAATGTTTCCACACTTAATACAGGCGAAATATCCTCAAATAACTCTCCCTCAATAACTCTCGCTTTCTCCAAATAAATCATCATACGTATGTAAACATTCCAGACAAAGTCGATTTATTCAAGATCCCGGATGAAGACGAACCGTTTTTTGAACGGAACACATAGAGGCCTGGCCTGGTAGGAAATCAGCATCAATTTTGCCCTCGCCGAATAGTTTTGACTGCTAAAAGCTACTTTTTGAGGCCAGAGACTCGTCACCGCCCACATCAAAGCTCGCAATATGATGCCCTTCCGTCTCAAGTCCAAGATCAGTGTTTCACCCGTTTAGACAAAATGCGACGAAATACGGTGACATATTGGACGACAACAGACTTTGCCAATCGTGACGAGACTTGTTCTTTCATAAGGCTTAATTAATGATGCCTTCCGCAAAACTTTGCTCCAGGCAGCCAAAAAGAAATCTAGAAAATCAACCGACCATGAAAAAAAAATCCATCACGCGCGCTGATTTCAAATAGAATTGTTCAATCACACGGACAGAATTTTGGGAAGCGATCGCGGTAGGAGATGAGAGGGGAGGGAAAGATGTAAGCGGCATCATTAGCTCATGAATTGGTGTACTCAAATTGTCAAACAGAGAAAAATAGTAAAGTAAACAAGCCTCAAATGAGAATGTTGTGAAAAATTCCTAGAGGTACCTTTTAGCAAATCCAGACAGACATGTATCTGTGAGAAGAAACAAATTCAAACCTGTGTTTGGTAGCTTCTATTTCTTTCAATCTACCTATATTTTGTATATCCGGTGACGTTCTTCTTCTTTGTAGAGGGATGGGGGGGGGGTGCTTTTTTACGGCTAATATTTATTTTATAGACTCAAGGGGGGGCTAATTCCCCGGGTGGGGCACTCCCTTACATGGCCTATGCGGGTATGTGCCCCTGAACAGGGTATGGTTTTCAAGGTCTTGAGTCTTGAACAGGCTATACTATTTCACTATTAAGCGTCTTGAACATGGTGTCTTTTTGAACTGGAAGCCTTTCAATGAGTGTGAAGACTTGCGATGAGTGGCCTAATTTGCAATAATATTTTTTCGTAAATATCTATTTTCACGATTTTAGTGTGAAAAATTACTTAATTCTGTATGCAAAACAAAGCAAATCAGGGTCGTAAAGTAGCATCTCCTGCCTTAAACAGGGTAGCGAAATGAGAAGTTTTTGTCTTAAACAGGGTCGGGGTTTGCGGGCCTCGGCGGCACAACTGTACCAAAATTTTCCCTGAGTACCCCTCCCCCCCGGCTTATTCGAAGGAGGATCTTATTTAAAGGAGGACAATGTTTCCATTTACAGTATTTCACTTTAAACACACTAAATGGTTGTCACTCTTCACAAACCTATCATTGTATAATATTAGCTCCTTTGTAAAAAACTTCTCTTGAGGCTCAATTTCTTTCAGACTCTTGAGAAAGTTTAAAGATGTAACAGAGCTGCACTCTCGGATCACAATGTAGCCTTTCACTTTTTCAATTTTTCCCAGATTTTCTTCAAGCTTTCTTCCAATACCTGGAAAACATAAAACAGTCAGTAAACTGGTTACTATGGACAGATCGAAATGCCAACAATATGGGTATCATTTTAGGCAGGCTCTTAGAATAAAAACAATATTGAAAACTATTTTTCTAATTTTAGTTCCCTATCAGTCTTTTCCCATGTTTTAATTTTTTGTCCTTTAAGCTGCACTTTTACCGTATTCATTCAACCATAAGCCGAGACCCTAAACGTTAAACTTGAAGAATCTGCATAACCAAGAACGAAAGATAAATCCAAAACACCCAGCTATAAGCCGAAAACCATTCGTTACAAGACTTGTAACTACTGTAAAACTTAACAATTTCGAAAAAAATGTGACCTTCTCCAGGAAAAAGTAAAGTTGTTGTTTGAGTTTTTCACGTCGCAGCTCTCACAAGCTGGATTCTGATTGGTCCATGGGATAATGATTAAATTTTAATGTCATTACTTTGTTTTTGCTTTACAATTAAAGGAAGGTTTCAGGGGATGAATTAGGTGCAAGAAGTACTAGTGCTGCTTGGAGCGACAGGGCTAGTTGGAGCGACGGGGTTACATGGAGCGACGGGGATAGGAGGTGTTACAGGGATAGGAGGGATATGAGTGGTGAAGAAAGGTTGTAAGGATTTCATGGAGTGTAGGAAGTGCAAGGGTGAGAGATGTAATGTACCAGTTATGTAGGAAGTGCAAGGATGTAGGATGTGATGGGTGAAGGGATGCAAGCGGTGAGACTTGACTTAGGGTTAGGGTTAGGGTTAGGGTTAGGGTTAGGGTTAGGGTTAGGGTTAGGTGGCAAGGGAGCCCAAAGTGGTGGAGGTCGCCAGGGTGACGAGGGTGGCCAAAGTGGCAAAGGTGGCCAGGGTGGCAGAGGTGGCCAGGGTGGTGGAGGTGGCGAGGGTGGCCAGAGTGGCAAGGGTGGCCAGGGTGGCGGAGGTGGCCAAGGTGGCCAGGGTGGCGAGGGTGGCGGTGGTAGCGAGGGTAGCCAGAGTGGCGAGGGTGGCCAAGGTGTATATTGTTTACTAGCCATTAAATGGCCAATGTGGTTCTGTTACTCGGCACTTTGGCCTCGGTCGCCCTTCGGGCGACGTTCCGTGCACCACAAAGATATGGCTTGCGGTTATTGATTTTCAAAATGGCGAACAAAAAAGTCGATCTGGATCAGATAAGAAGCGAAGAAATCGTTTACAGTAGATTCATTAAGATCCCATTGGGCTAATTAATCATGCTAAGCGACAGGTATAGACATTTTTCAAGGTGAGACTTTAAATAGGTAATTCATTTATTCACACGAAACTCCTCTGGGCCCTGTGGGTCAACCTCAACCTCACGTTCACTCAAAGGCTAGGACACTAATATTATAAGCCCACAACCGTAAAATGGCCTATTGAGGCATTAATGATACTGTAGTTGTGTGCTCAACTACAGTAGATATAAGGCTTACCTGAAACACCGCTTCCTCTGATGGTAATCAGCAAGTTGCCATCAATTTCGGTACATCCTTTGTATTTGGCCAACGACCCCAGTCCCTCAATTACTTCACCAGCCTCAGTCTTACAAACTAAACGCAGAATTAAGGAAATAATACAGTAGTAATGAAAGTGAGATAATAGTTTTTGCTTAACTTAATTCTATGGAGCTAATTAAGTCATGATTCAAACCCTAGAAAGACATTGGAATCACAGAACCAAAGACTTACAGACATCATTGGTGACAAATTATGCATTGAGATCTCCACACACTGAAAAGTTTGGCTTAGGTTGACAATTTTCTGAATTTTTCGACAAAATTTGTGTTAAAGGGACAGTGTCCCGATTATGCGCACGCGCGAGCGTCATCTGTTTTTGCTTCAAAAGACAATAGAACTGTCAAATTGACTCGACAAGATTTCCTTCCGGACCGCATCGCCGACAGAGATTTGTTGTTTATATTCTCAAGTAATATTTTAGACTTTCCAAGAAGTCTTTCGTCTTATATAAAAATTTGGCTCGCGGTTCGAAGACTCATCGCGATTTTATCGTTAGCTGGGCCGCCTCGCGACCAGAAAATCTCGTTCCGCTCGCTTTAAAAACATATTTTCAAATCTGAAACTCGTGTCAGAGGTCAATCGCTCCAAGTCCAGTAATATCTGCCTGATTTCCTCGCGTTCTAGCCTCAAACGTTTGAAAGACATAAATAAAAATGCAATCTCAACGCTATGAATCATCACAAAGGTTAGTCAAAAATGATATTATGATTTCATGTCACTAGTTTTTCAAAACATGTAGCGCCTGTTTGTTTGATTTTGTCGGCCGTAGGGAGATTCATGTAAAAGTATACTAACGCGTCGTTGCAAAACATTCTGCTTCACGAAGCTCCCCTCCACAAGATCTCCTCAGTCACATCAATGTCTCAACGGTTTCTTTCTTACAGTCTTTATTGTTGCTGTTTCATTTCTGCGTATTCCTTTCACAATTATCTGAGCTTGTATGGAAGCTAGCAGAAGAAATAAGCCTTCAATCGGCATCAAAGTGCTTCCAATCTTTTGGTCCTCCGGCCAATGGCAATAAAAGTAACGCCGAAAAATCCAAATCGAAACTTAACAGCAACAATATATCATTGATCTATAATCCTGAGAAGTTTTAGTGTCGTATTGAACCCGGCCAAGCGCGATGCAAACGGATTTTTCAAGATTCTCTTACTCTCCTCGCATCTTTTGATTTCGCGACATCCTGTCCAAAAATTAAAGTTTGGTGCATGCGCAGTAACGGGATACTGTTCCTTTAAATCCTTTATTTTTTATAAAGCATCTTTAACTACCCTGCCATCTTCACTCAGACAATTTTAAAACTTTGACACCATCTTGCCACTGAGATGTATGGAATCTTGCCATAGCAATTTTGTATTTGACATGTGAAATTATGAATTATTGAAAAAAAAATCAAGGAGGAATTTGTCACCCACAACATTACCATGATAATATAACCAACATTTGAAGTCTGGGCTGGGTTGTTTGAAGAAGGGTTAAGATAACCCAGGGTTAGTGTGAAATTTGAACTCAGACATGAGAGCTTAAAAAGCAAATTCAGTTAAACTTTTTTTGCCTACAATTTGATGATCGGATACTCTAAAAATAATAGAGAAAATTATTCGAGAGAGTGCTTTTCATAAAAAGTAAAAGAAACCCAGGTTAAAATTTCATTCCGGGTTAGCGCTAACCTACATCATTCGAACAACTGGGCCCTGGTGTTTTGCATGTACCAGCAATAACATAAAATATTTACTCACAAAAGGTTCAGGGAGGGGAGGATCCTCTATATGAAAGAGATATTCTGGAATTAAATCCCTAAAGGGGCGCCACAAGTGTAGGTCACTGCTCTATTGATAAATAACTGAGATAGGCTGTTTCCCCTTACGGTAAAACTCCATTTTGGCTTGTGATTTGGGCTAGGAAACAATATTAGTCTCGTTTATTTACTATACCAGGGTGACCTGTAAAACAGTTTTGTTTCTGAGTCAAATACTATTTCAAAAACTCTCTCCTAGGCAACCAAGACTTAAATTTCTTAACGACCGTGACCACTTGTTTAACCAGAAATTCAACATAAAATTATATTCTTTTGTTTTCTGTTTCTCATAAGTGGCCACCCTACATGGTCACATATGATTGTAAGAAAACCACTGTAATGTCGCAAAAAACCATCTTTTGATAGCCTTGACCAAGCATGCTCACAAATTATATCTTACAAAAAAGATGTAGCTGCATTATATGAACTGTAATTTAAAAAGTGGATTGTAACATTGATGCAAAATGTTATGTACAAAGTTTCAACAGTTCCAAGCCCTATTCGATGTAAAGACCTTAGCCAGTTGTCTTATTGCCTAAGTTTTAGCTATTGAGTTTTATAACTTGAATGATAATAATAATAATAATAATAATAATAATAATAATAATAATAATAACAATAATAATAATAACGCGAATATTTATACAGGACAACCTATCAGTTCTGATAAAAAAGAACCGATAGGTTATCCTGTATAAATATTTGTGTTATTATTATTATTATTATAACTTAAATATATATAAATTATGTTAATTATTTTAATTATTTTAATTATGTTAAATATATATAAATTATGTTAATCATTTCAGTTTGAGCTTATTATCTTGATTTTTCTCACAGACGACCACCTCCCATAAGTAACCACTTTGTTGTGTACTGAAGGTGGTCGCTTATGAGAGAGTTGACTGTATTTTAAATGGGAGTTCTTCCACCAGGAGGAAGGTTTGACTTTAATTCAACCACATACCTCTTGGGCATTTCACTGTTTTACACTTGATGCACTCTTTACTTCTACTTGTATCTTCCTGATATCCAGCAGGACAAACTTTGACACATTTCTTACTTTCATCAGGAATTTTAAGTTTAAAATAATTCCATGGGCAACTTTCTACACATTTGAACCCATCAATCTAAAAAGAAAAAAATCGCTTTCTCAATACAGTTGATTGAACCTCTTTAAGGTTAGTTTTAAATATTCAATTTGAATTTCCCAAATTTCAAAGTTCCTATTTCAAACTTCCCCACAGGCCTTGAGACCAGCAATACAATAAGGAAAAGTGTTTTGAACTATTTTTATTAGGAGTTTAAAACATTTCTGTAATGCATTCGTTTTGGTCTCAGTGTGTCAACTAATTTTGTCACTGATTGTTCTATTTAATACTTTGTATTTTACATATTAATATCCAAAGGTTAAGAGTGGGGGCAAGATCAATTCAAAGGTTAAAACACCCTTGCTCCAATGCTGTGCTTTGTGTAATTTTCAGGTGATCAGATTAATAGTGACAGAAGGTCTAAACACACTTGATCAAATTGCGTTCAATGCATTTCATACATTCTTAGTGGAAGTCCAAGTGAAACCTGGAGGCTAAAAAAGTGCCATGCATGTGTAATAGCAGACCTGGAGATTAGGATTGCAGGCTCCTCTGATAAGTTCACCAGCAACAACTAAGTACTTTACCTCATATAGATGACCCTTGCACTTTTTAATGCATTTGCCATTTGACATTTCACGGAGATGCCTACAGGCATAGCAGTGATGAGGAGAGTTCAATTGGAAGCATCCTCCAAGGCATTCCTCATCACAACATCGCTCAACATTCGTGTCTCCCTTTAAACAGCCTCGATCACCACACTTTACCTTATTGCAGACTAGAAAGTGCAAAAACAGGTGAGAAAAGTACTGTGAGGAAATAACAGAGTGACATATGTTGCTTTATAAAAGGAGCTGTGTCACAAAATTCAGCCAAATTAGTTATTACAAAATGCCCATTAAATCCAAGAGAAACCTAAAAATAACCGCTTAAAACATTAAAGGAAGGTTAAAATAACACAGCAGATACAACAGATGCCACGGATGGGCAAAACTGAAGAAGACTGAAACGGATTGAAATTAGGGTTTTTGAAAACTGTTCAGCCTAACAGTTTTTCAAAGTTTATCTCTGCTGTTTGCAACTTCAAAAATAATTCGCAGGAGACATATTTGTTTGTCTCGAATCTCTGTCTTTGTCATTTACATGTAATTTGTTTGCTTACTTTAAGTTCCATAGCGATTGAGGGCGAGTAATTGACAAAATTGAATAAAATGAACTAGACTGCCGTGACACAGCCCCTTTAAGCAATGTTCAATAATTACTAAAGGTATATCATCGTCCTATCAGAGAATAAAATACAATAAAATAAAATAATGTGATATCTGGCAGCGCCATCCAAAAAAGATTTAAGAGTTAGGCCATTAAAAAGTTATGAAAGGAGTAGAGAATTTTCAAGGTCCGTGAATTTTTTTTTCATTGACATTGCCAGCATTTCTTCAGTTGTATGAAGTCTGGATCACCTTTTATTGGATCAACCTACTCCCAGGTCAAGGTCAAGAGAGAAACTGCATAGCATGCTATGTGATACCGGTGTTACAAAATTCTTTGTGAGAATATGGATGGTGCATAACATACACACTACAGTGCACATTCAAACATATTTCTACCTTAACCCTTTAAGCCCTAAGAGTGATCAGCATCAAATTTCTCCTTGTAATATCAATGCTTTGTAAAACAGAGTGGTCATGAGAATTACAGACCTGATCACACATGATGAATTTGCTTGATATTTTATCAACTTCTCACCACCACTTCTGTAGGAAATGACTAGGGACAACAAATGAGAATTCAAATTTTGATCTTAGGGTTTAAAGGGTTAACTAGAAAAAGGCTATCCAAAGATAAAAGATTAATTATAAGTTAATGAACTCACAGACTCGAAATGGGGCTAAATAAATTTTGCATTATTATTATCCAGGCCCAGTTGTTCGAAGGCCGATTAGCTCATAACCCAGGGTTAAATTTAACCCAGGCTTCTTTTTCTTTTGTTCAAATTAACATAACCCAGGGTTAAATTTAGCCCAGGTTTCTTTTTCTTTTGTTCAAATTAAGCATTTTCTCAGATAATTTTCTCTGTTAATTTAAAGAGCATCCAATCATCAACTTGTTGACAAAAAGAATTAAAGTGAATTATTCATTTACTTTTTAAGCTTTTGTCTCTGAATTCAAATTTTGCTCTAACCCTGGGTTATCTTAATGCAGCTTCAGTTGAATAACTCGGCCCTGGATCATTATGATGATGCAGAAAGGAGTTAATTTGCATTCTATATAATTTAAGAGTTTAATATCATTCCACTAGAATACTCATCACAAAACATCTGGTGATATTGAAAGATCCTATATAAAAAATATTTACAAGAAAAACATTTACCAGCTTTAAAAAACAATGCTTTTTGTGTTGATTGACAGGTGTGGTTTTTTCACTTTTGGTCTAAATAAAATATGTAACCTTTTATGCTTTTGTTCACATAGGTGAATAGCCATAATCAGCAACATTGGGAAGCATGAGGCACATGGCCAAAAATCGCAGCTGCACCTTGTAGCCAGATATTTTGACTTAATTTTCAGTTTCCTAACTTAGAAAAAATGCGTTGAAAAGTTTGGATTGCACCTTATAAGCGAGTGCGCCTTTAACCCAAAAGATACACTAAGTCCATTATTGCTCTGAGGAAGTTTATAATTAGGTGACCAACAAAGATGAGCTGAAATTGGGGGTGATGGACAAAAAACTGACCCCTAGTCCATGGACTACCAATATGGACTACCCTAAAATGGACTAGCCCGCTGATGTTTGGTGATTAGGGTTAGGAAACTGAGTGAATCTGGTGCCATTTTTTAAAAGGGGCTATATCTTGGGAAAACTGACCTAAAACTTGATTCACCCATCATCATTCACCCATCATTGTCATGCGTTTTATACATGAGCCTCTGGCTTGGACGATCAGGGCAACCCCATCCCACGTATTGACATTAATAAATTAATTGATTGATTGATTGATTCACCCAGTTTCCTAACCCTAACCACTAAACTTCAGCAGCAGTAGTCCATGGGGGTTGTCCATGGACTGGGGGTCAGTATTTCATCCTGCACCACCGAAATTGCAGGGACAGCAGTGCAAAGGTAAGGAAAATTGGAATTTACAACAGTCAAACACCAACAAGGACATTAATGGCTTTGTTCTTAAGGCACTGGTTTTAAATTCAGACGGTAGGGACATATATACCCCCTACCTCCCCAAAGCACCTTATAAATAGGTGTCTGTTTAAGGGAGGTGTCATTTTGGAGGCTGATAACATAAGAAGAGCTGATTCAATTTGATGAGCAGGATCCCAGCTAAACTGGCTGGAAATTTCCTATGTAATCATGGCTTGCCCAGCCAGTCAGATACTATATTTTTTTTCCATTATAAAGCATAGTCTTTTTTCAATGAAAGTTTGTTTTTTAACTATGAATCTGTTGTAACATTACGGAATCGCGCCTGTAGAAATGCGTCGCTAGTAAATGCAAATTTTTCTGTCAATCAAATGTGTCCTATTATTTGTAGGTGGAAATTGGTGAAACATCGTTATTGTTTTGGAGACAAAAGAAGAACAAAAGATATCAGAAAGATCAAGTTATGCGGTCAAAACGTGTTGCGTGACTTTAATAAGTTGCAGCATTTCTCAAAACTTTCCTTCATTGAAACGTTGGAATAAAAAGTCTGAAGCTTAGCTTACAAAATCTTGATAGCCAAAATAAAAAGGGTACACCCAAAAAGGGAATCATCTGGGAATTCAAAATCGACATTTTTGTCTCCAGCGAAATCCTGTGGATGAACAGTAATATGCATATACCATATTTATTCGATAAAACGCCCTGGGCGCTTATTAAATTTTTGGACTTTGAGAGTGGGGGCTTATTCGAGGTGGGCGCTTATTCGAGGCTGGGCGCTTATTAAATTTTCAGCATTTTCAACAAGTGTAGTATGTTTATTTTGCAACAAAACAATAAATAGTAATAACAAAACTCGAAGATGTAACAAGGCAAGGTTCCTGTGAAATACTTTGAAGAAAACTCCGTCTTCGGGGAAGTCTCTTATTAGTACTTATTCAGTTTTGGGGGGGTGGGGTGGGGTGGGGCTGGCCGTTTATTTGAGTTTGAGTGGGAGTGGGAGGGAGGTGGGGAGGGCGCTTATTCGAGGCTGGGCACTTATTAACTTTTTCTGCCTTTAGGATGGACGCTTAATCGAGGTGGGCGCTAATTCGAGGTTGGGCGCTTATTCGAATAAATACGGTAAGTGTAAGTGAAGCGAAATAGATGTGAATTGTTGTAGTTGTTAACACAACGTTTCCTCAAAGTGTTTTTCCTTTTGAAAGCGTAAATTCGCATGAATGGACTCAGCTTGCACAAAATAATATAAAATGAAACAAAACAAATCAAAAATGGTAAAAAAAAGTCCGGATATTTCAGTTCGATGGAAAGTAAGTGATGGGTAGGTGATTTGCACACTGAAAAAACCAACTTCTAGAGCAGTTCAAAATCGTTCGACTTCCTGATTGTTTTCTGGCTTTCTATACATTCTGATGGCCTTAATTGTTAAAATATCTTATGAAGTTGAGCGTTTGCATTACAGAGACTAGCGCTGTTGATTTTCTTAAGTTAAATTACCTTTGTATCGTGGAAACAATACACTAACACTTGAGTCTTGAATCAAAGGACACGACATGCGTTGACCCCCTTTGTGAGCGCGCAAATAGTCACGGGACCCACAATTTTGCGGGCGACACGGATCTACAGGCACCGTTCCATAATGTTTTGGGGTGCATCTTATAACCAGGCAAGTATCTTCATGCAACAAAACAAAACTGACTCAATTTCTTTAGTTGAAAAGCTTTAGCTGCTCGTCTTCCTCTTTGTTATCTGTCACGTCAATAACTTCTACATCTTTTAAAGCTGGTAACTAAATTTGTTAATATCGATCATTTTGAACTTAATGTTGATGTTTGGTAACCAGGTGAGCTTTTGAGCAAGATGGATGTTTGTGCAACTACAGTGCAATCTGGTACTCGTTATGAACCTTTATTTTCCAAAGAAAGCTTTAAATCAAAATCTGTTAATAACACTGTGAGAGCTGTTTCCAAACATAAACATTAGGACTTCATATTTTTCCAGATTTTGCAGCGAATTGACAAAAAATTCACACACATATTACGTGATCGATTTTATCTTGATACTACTGCGATGCTGTACCGATGTCAATATGCTGCAACCAAGACAGCTGACTTGTTAACGAATCTAAAAAACGGGTCACTGATTGTTAAAGTATTCATAGTTTTAGAAAACAATGCCTTTTGTTTTGATAGGAGTGATTTTTTCACTTTTGATCAAATATGTAACTTTTCTGCTTTCGTTTACATAGGTGAATGACTGTAATAATGCAGATTTCAATGTTTGGATGGAGAGGAGGTTATGGGATTAGGTGCAGCATTTGAATTTTTTGCATTTTTTGGTCAAATTCAAGACCCTTGGAACCAGAACATAGTTCAAATTATCTGATAAAATATCCCTATTTAAGGATAAAAAACCATGCGATGACACATATTAAAAGAAAACATGGAGCAATAATGAGCGAAGTTGGAAAGCGTGTTATTTAATGTTGTATAGCTAAGGTGAACATTGCCAAAAATCATGGTTGGGCCCTATGGATGGGTATTTTAGTTTAATTTTCAGTTTGTTAACTTGAGAAAGCCGTGTTGGAAAGTTTGGGGTGCCTCTTATAACTGTGTGCACCAATTATAACTGGAAAAAAAAGCAGTATCAGTGAGTTCACCCCCTAGCGAATCAGCCCCTGCAAGTTCGTCCCTACTTTCCGAGTTTGGCCCAATATAGTGTTGCTTAAGTAAAAGGGGCAACAAAAACGTGCAACTTTTGTAACCTGCTATCAGCAGGGCTTTTGATATTTTGCGCGGTCCTGGAGCCACAAAATTCAGGTAAATCCGCGAAATCCCGCGAAATTCACAAAAACACACAAAATGTCGCGAAATTTTCTAGAAATCATATCGAATATATGTCTGTACAACATATTTGAAACTTATCTTGGCTATTGAGGCGTTTCACTTGCTGCAAACTTGCAAATTTATATTCAAACAACATCCCAAAACTGCCAGGTGAAGATTACCGTAAAATTCCGAAAATAAGCCCTGGGGCTTATACTTTGCAAAGGCCCTTTTTGAGGGGCTTATATACGCAGGGAAATTTGCATTTCAAAATTGATTGGGCTAACCTTATAGTTGGAAGTAAATTTACTGTTTTTGCTTTGTTTTAATTCGTATTTGAGGGCAATTTTCCAAGTACAAGCCCCTGGGGGGGGGGGGGGGGCTTATATTTGGAGGGGCGATTTAACGGAGGGTTTTTTGCGTTACCAGTTTGGGGGGCTTATATTTGGAGGGCCTTATACATGGAGGGGCTTATTTTCGGAATTTTACGGTATGTTGCAAAAAACTGGGCACTAGCCATGATACAAAAAACTTTGCCATTGGCTCATTTCTCGATGGTAATGTTGTTGAAAGAGCGAATGATTATCTCTGTTTAAAAAAAAAAAAAAACCTTTAAAAACGCTGGTCACATCATTGCAAAACCCAATCGATTTTTAGCAAAATTTGTCCAGAAAATTCCCACAAAATTGGCCATATTTTATCAGTTGTTTCTCAGCAAAGTTTACACTGAAAATTTCCATGAAAATCCCACAAAATCAGCCAATTTTTCTATGAATTTGTCCCTGAAAATCCCACAAAATTTGACTTTTTTCTCCGTGACTTATCAGAAGCCCTGTATCAGGCATGGTCAGGCAGTTTTCTTTTTCTTTTTTGGGGGAAAAAAAGGCAAGCGGTGAATATTAAGTTGATACAGTAGTCATTAGCAAAAACATCACAGATTTTAAAGACCAAGTTACCACGACTGTTATTGCGAATCTTGCCTTATCGTTGCCGTGTGGTACCTTTGTTCAAACCATCAAGTCAAACAAATTGATAATTTATTGAAAACAATAGGGGATCAATGGAATTCTGTACCTTACTGGTAGTGGTCAAAAGTATAGTAATTAATTCTGCGCAAAAAATCTTTCATGGTCTTTCATCAGTTCACAAAAGTGTGGGTTTAAAATCATCAATAATTACTTCTTACACACTTTCACGCAGTTGACCTCGATCAGAAATAGAGGACAACAATTTTGCCTAGTACGAGCAAGAAAGCGTCAAAGAAGAAATAGCGGATATCCTTACCGCTGACAAATATCAACTCGTCCTTATCTCAGCCGTCAAGATTTTTCTCTGTTCATTGTTGACTTGATTCATTAAAAAAGTATTGATTTTTTTTCTTTTAACAACTACAATCGCCAACAAAATGAGTTGAGACACTTCGCCCTAAAGGGGCTTTCTGACATTTTCCTGACTTCAAAAGGGGACAATATAGCTTTTCCTCCCCCATCCCCTCCATGCAATGTTGTGCCACTGTTCAAGCTACCTTTAGAAAACAACAAACACTCCAACTCTGAATGGAGGGGACAGGAGAGGGTTGTGGATTCTTTTGTTTTCTGAAGTTACCCTATTTGAGTATGTCACAACAATTTTGTCAATGATTGCAGCATTAAAACTTAAGCTTGCTGTTAATAGATTCCTTGATCATCTTGTGGTTTCTGTCATGAAGAGATGAAGGCGACAAAACCTATCTAATAACTCCGGAAGTCAGATATGTTCCTTGACCAATCGGTGCAGGGCTCTGAAGGATCTTTTGTTTTTTACCAATCAGACAAAAGTCCAGACTCTGGACTATGGGAAGACAACGCATAAAGTAAATATATCAGGCATCCTTTTGCCCTCGTCTTCCAAACAAAAGGGGAAGAACACCTGATCGCAGGTTACTCATTTTGCAACATTGCTGCAGAACAAGTTGAATAGTGATGATGTTGCACATTTTACCACCTACGAATTAAACCTAGCCTGCGTGGCAGGTGCAAAAAGGGGAGGGAGAGGAGGAGGGAGAAAAGCACGAAAGAGGGCAAAGGGAAGGGAGCGCCTGCTATAAGAGCCAGTGTTTTTGTAATCCGCCCACCATTTTCCAAACTAATCTGATAATGTAACTGTCAATACCTGACCAATCACAAGTACGGGGCTTCTCAGCATGGTCCGAACTTAATTACTTTGTTTACCGGAAATTGTCAAGTTGAGATGCTTTTTTCAAGTGATATCATAATAGAGTGAAATGAAACATTTTTACTGTTCTTACTCCCGCAGCAAACACGACAAACATAGACTACGAGCAGTCTCTCATTTTTTTACTGCTCGCAGTCTACGACAAACAATGATCAGTCTTGTGTGAATACACAAGACCTTTTATCTTACAACCTCATCAAGCACCGTGATGGTCACAAAGAACAGAACACTGGCCAGCCTGAGACGCGAATAATGAAAGTAAAGGAGAATTTTAAACAATTGTCAAAACGCTCAACGGATAGCTTCAGCTCTCTCTTTGGAAAAGGAGGTCTTTTGAATATCAGCATTGCAGATGTCTGGCAAGAATCGCAATCCCTTTGAATCGCTGCTCAGTGTATGGACAATTCCGGTATACAAAACCTCTTGAGCATCTTGCCTGCTAAACAAGCTGTTACAGTTGGTTTTAGTTCAGGTTTTAACATGAAATTGCTACATGCTTGGAGTAATTTTGATCTTCCAAAGCTTATGAAAGTAGAACACATTTTCTCGATGCCTTCGTCATGTTTGTCTCTCACACTATACACGCCAGGATACACGCCAGTAAGTTACTCATTACGGCTCAGCCAATCAGGAATTTGCGGACGCCAGTGTCCGCAGAAATGAATAAAAGAGGGTTCCTATAGCAGGCGTCCCTTCCCCTCTCTCCCCTACCCCCTTCCCTTTTTCCCTTTTCCCTATCCCCTACCCCTTTCGACGCCTGCTGTGCAGGCTAAATTAAACCTATCTTGCAACAAATCAGGTTTCATGTAATAGACCGGCTTCATGTAATACAGGAATAAAACTCACCAATGCAACTGTAACTGTATGTAATGCAAAGTGAGCCAGCCCCGGGCTCAAGTAATCCCTGTCCTGGCAGAAGTGTCCATGAAAAAGGTTTACGGTAATTGTATAATAATTATTAACAATAACAAAATTATATGTCATAACAAAAATACGTAGAAGGAATCAAAAATGACACTTACAAGACTGACAATCAGCGTACTGTGCATTTTTTCCAGGTGCCCAACAATATTGTCTTGTCGAACGGCCATGACCAGCCGGGGGCTTGCATTTCCCTCCAAAGCATGTATCGTAGCAGTCATTATTGTTCGTGCCCAAAGCCAAGGAATTATTACTGTTCATAATAGACTCCCATCGTATTGTTTTAACGTAGCAAAGATTTATGTTCTTCTCGATACGTACACCTCCATCCAAAATAGTAGTAAGAGAAGGGAGGTTGATTTCTCGCAGCCCGTCATTCTCGTAGATGACGAGAGAATAATCGAGAAAAAGCTCCTTTCCTCTGATGACAGCAAGGTTGGGAAAAATTTCTTTTAAACTCCGCTCGCCGTACACTAATGAAACCAGCAAATAACCCGTAATTTCTGTAAGCTTGGGAAAGCGAAGCTGACTCATTACCTCCGGACTTGCTTGTCTCACGATTTGTATTTGAATGCTCCCTTCGAATGTTGTGCAATTTTCCAACTTTTCACAACCTTGGCAGTTTTTAGTTATTTTCAAAGCCAAAGCTGAATTCGACGTTGAAGGAATAAACGGCGATTGCTCAGGCTTACATACTACGAATTCAAGAAAAGAATGAAAGAATTGTTAAAACGCAATGAACAAATTTCAGTTGTGGTAAAAGTATCGACTACGATCTTCGACATGCTTCCGCTGAAGAGGTTCGCTGAAAATCATTTAGGCTAAACTTAGTTTTACTTACACTTGAATTCCATTTCAACCCCATTGTTGACATCGCAGCTTGAAATAAGCAGAAAAATAAGGAGGAATTTGTTCTTCATATTGTTACGGACGAAGAAAATACAACTCAGCAAAAACAAGCGCCACCGACCAAATCCACTAGCTTGTAAAATAAAATTGTGCGCTCAAACAACCAGACACTTGAAACTGAAACGAAGTTATTCCACTAATATGTTCGGTATTCCAGAAGAAATCCAGTTAGTTATCTTCCAACGAGGCTGAAACCATACGAGTGATAAAATGCTACGACATGAAGAAGGTTGTGTATAATATTATTTTAACAATGAGGGCACCGCACTGTTTGTTAAATAAAACCCATCGAATCTTTTGACAACACAACCAATGCATGTGCGGAAACCCAACACAAATCCAACATCAACAGCCCTCCGCTTACGTCACTATGACCTCACATCCCCAATAAATCAATTACAGTCACTAAAAAATCCCTCAAAAGGGCAAAAGTTAAGACTACGATCAGATAAAGTCCTTCAAAGTTTTTGTTTACCCAACACTGAACAACGGATCAGTGCCTAATGAAATAGCATATAAATGACTGGATCATTTGAAAAATTACTTTCCGAACAAAAGTCGCAGTGTCTTAGGTTTTCTTAGCTAATTGCTGTTCCCATGATTTTCAAGAGAAATGGATTTGTGCCAATATCATCATTTCATTAGTGGATTTTTGTGGCTCTTAACGATGTAAAAGTAGGGCGAATATAATTTAGTAGACCAATAAAAAAAACAAAATACAAACTCGAAGGTGTGACAGGGCAGATGATTCCATAGCGGCTTGACTGAGACCGATTTACAGGGACAGAAAAAACGTATTCGTGATACTACCTTCTGTTATTTATTAACGGCTGGAGTTGCCATGGATTTGAACTATATACCGACTCAAGCTTGTGGCGGAAAATAACTTTAATCTATAGAGAAAATAACATGCAAAATTAGCACTTATAAAAACTCCGCAATACGTAAAAAGTTATTTTAAACGGCATCTGTTTCGAGAGTGACAGCCGTCAGTGAGTAACTGAGAAAAAAGAACAACGGCTTAATTCATATCCTGCATAAAACGTGAAAATTAAGACAGAATTTCGTAATTTAAGTTGACAGCCGTAAATCCACAGTTAATCGGAATTTGGCTCCTGGCACCTTGAAGTCTCAAAACCCTTTCGTTCAGTATATTAAACGAAGTAAATTTACTTACAGAATCGTGGAGATGAAGAGGAATTTAATAGGGTGTTCATTTTTCAGTTTCCCGTCTCAAAATTTTCGTTGTTCCATTATTTCACCCCCAAAAGGGCATTATTCCATTATTTCAACAGAAAAATTTCTGTTACAAACGGCTACCTCTCTACAACGGCCATTTTTTTGTTTTTTTTTTTTTTTTTTTTTTACGGGTTACGGGCAGTCCGTGATACATTCACTCTTGTTTCAACCTCTCGATCTACAACGGCCAGAGCTAGGTTCGCAACTGTGTTCCATTATCCCATCCCAAAAGAGACCAACTCGAAAAATATTTCCTTTATTCCTATGGTTTTATTCCTCTTTAGTCCCAGAGGATTAATTAAAAGACCAAGTTTTGGATGCCTTAATTAATACTTGGGACATACACGTACAAACCATCAACAAATCAAATAAACGGGAATAAAAGGCGCGCGCAAGAAAATGAGTTTGCCAAACGTAATCTAACTGATAGAAGCGAAATTTTTCTGAGGCAAAATGAGAGTTTTGTGCGTTGTAAGTATTAATGTCTGGGAACTACTGAGTTTCCTTATTAGTTGTTGACTGCGCTAATCTATTCACGATCGAGCACACTTGGACCCTTTTCTCAGCCGTATGACATGTACGGGTCTGTATGTATATCTCTTAGATCTATGACAACTTCCATCATTTTGCTTACCCTGTCCGATCAAATACTGATGCTAATTATTCGTTATTAAAATGTCCAAGCCGTATTTGAAAAGTACCGCAATGAAATTTTAGCCGAACTCCATATCAGTCTCTCGTATATAAGGTGGCTAGTTGGCATGGCTTTTGTTTGAATCATGTCTATTTTGGTCAGGTTAAACGTTTTTACCTGATATTGTTTACTTTGTTATTGCACAGGAAACCCACCCTCGACCAAAAATTGGAACGATGATTCTTTCGTTGGATCGTTAAAAATTAAAGATCTGTCCAAACATTATATATGTGTAGACAAAATAAAAATACTGCAGAATGGATAAAACAAATCTATACAATTGGTCGTTTTTATGATAGAGACTCTGGGCCGAGCTGTTCAACACTGGGTTAAGATAACCCAGGGTTAGTGCAAGATTTGAATTCAGATTTGAAAGCTTAAAAAGCATTTCAGTTTTAATTCTTTTTGTCTACAAGTTGATGATTGGAAGCTCTAAAAATAGCACAGAAAATTGTCCGAGAAAATGCTTTTGAACACAAGAAAAAGAAACCCGGGTTAAGCGCTAATCGGCCTTCGAACAACTGAGCCCACAGCTAGTGTAAAACCGGAACCCTTAAAAGTGGACGACAACATTGGCAAAAAGTTTTTGAAAAAAAAAATGATTCTTACCAGTAGTTTTTGGACGAGTTGGGCATAAATGCACACCAGTTTACGGGTGTTCCGTTTTTATACTAGTCATATTTAACGTCTGTAATGTCCGAGAGGTTAAAGTAGTCCGTTAAGTGTGTCTGACAGACGCACTTAATAGAAGACTCTCAAGTCATCAGACGTGAAATGCGTTAAATTATTAACTGTTTTTATACCAAGACGACTTTAACGTGCTCAGACGACTAAAGATCCTTTAATAAACGACTTTAGCCGCCATTAGAGCTTAATTACAATATTTCACACAACAAGCCTTCTTTACGTATAAGATATTTTTTAATAGACACAACTGTAATAATTAGAAGTTATATATATAAATGGAGAAAATATAGCATTTCACTTCTTCCTCGAGCCCGAATGGGCTCTATATCAATGGCTCATGTGGCCGAAGGCCGAATGGGCTATTGACTCAGAGGCCATGAGGGCGAGAGGAATAATTGTTTTAGTAAAATCCAACTAGATGGCCAAATATCGAGACAAAACAACTTTAGCTAGCAAAACGCGATTCAGCCGCCATTGTTTTGGTTTTCAAAGCCGGTGCTTTTCGCTACTACTGGGCTACACCGTAATTTTTAGGGAGTTATTATAACTCCAAAAATGGAGTAAAAATTTTAGGTACAGGATAACCCCTTTTGGGGGGTTATTTTAACTCCTAATTTAACTCCGAATTTGGGGTCATTTTTACTCCTGAAAAAGAGTTCTTTTTACTCCCAGTCTGGAGTTAAAATCACTCCGAAATGGGGTTACTTGTACTCCTTAGGGACCGGTCATTATTTATCGCCTGGGGGGGGGGGGGGGGGGGGTCGGAGGATTTTCGGCTAAACACGATGAAATTTAGCCGATCCCCCCTTTAAATGTTATTTTATTGAAGTGATCCCCCCTCATAACTATATATAACTTTCGTGATCCCCCCCCCCCCCCCCCCTCATGTCTTTGTACCCATATTCACCTTTCGACGTGTATATTTAGTGTTTTAAACGTTCATATACAGGTAGTATTTCTAACTATGATGTACTTACAGCATAATAAAGCCGTTATCGCGCAGTCTTTTTTTAAAAGGGTCTCTTGATCCGTGTCTTTTTCTAGTCTGGATCCAGACATCTGAATTCAGTTGACATACAAGCAATCTTGCTTAAAACTGCAAAGTGCTTGAAACTGCAATCAGTGCTTGAAACTGCAAAGTTACTTTTTTTAGAGTGCCAAATAGCAGTCCGCCAAGTCCCTATCAGCAGGTCATATTTAGCGACAATTCGGCCATCTGGAAGGGCTAGGATCGGCCACTGTTCCTGTCTCCTTTTTTATTTTCATTTATAGTGTAATAGATCAGCCTTTGTAGCTTTGCTCACATTTTTATAATTTTTTTTTGTTCGTTTTTTTGTTTGTTTTCTTTTTGTTTTCCTTTTTTTTTCATCCAGTGTTTGCTTGTACAGTAACTCCAGCTATTTGGTCATCTGGTACAAAAGTTAAAACTGGCATACGAACAGTTGACTGTTCATCGAGATCAGCAATGACAAGATCATCTTCGCTATCCTCGTCATCATCTAACTCCGTATCTGATTCTTCACTCTCTTCCTCACTGCTGGACAACTCATTCCCGTTGCCTGTACTTCTCTGTCGATAGTAATGGTAGCGAATTGCCTTTATCTTGTCCAGCTTTATACCAACAGTGGTCAGGCCATGTTCCTTAAGGTACAGGTCGAGCTGTCTCACCTTCAGCTTTTCAACTTTGCCATTCTCAATAAGTATGCCCCACTGGTAGTCCTTGTATGTTAGTTCCTCTTCTAACCTTTTTTTCTCCTTAGCCTCTCTTGTTCTAATATCCTTCCTGATGTTGATATCATTTAGATGGCCTAGGTATTCAATGACATGCTTTTCTTCGACACTATAGGTTGCACAGAAAGCAGCGATGGTATTTGGATTGCCCGCAGAGATGGCGTTTTGTTCGTACAAGTCCTTCAGACATTTCCTCGGTTGATAATCGTCTGGAGCACGACCTGTTGTCGGCGTTTCGTACACATCCATAAAGTGCCCGGGATTTTGCTTGTCTGGCACAGGCTGAGGGATTCTTTCTGTTACTGGTCCCACCCATCTGTTGTTGATACACCAGGAACAGAGTGTGGAGCTTGCATCGCTTTGCTTATTGCAGGCATCCCGACAAAATTCAAAAAAGAGCTCTCCTCGGACGTAGTGGTCCTCAATAAAACTCTCTATTTTACTAAGATATGCCGCACCGGGTATTTCGGCCTTACTGTTTTCTGAAGCATTTCGGTACGTATTTAACTCAGAAAAAACAAACAAACACGCTTTTTACAATGTTTCAGTTATCAGAAGTTTATATAGTTCACAATTTAGAATTCACCTGTCATGTTTAAAGATGAATATTAGCTAAGTCATGAGCACGTTATAAAAGGAAAAATATAAAAGCGTTAAAACAAAGCTTTCTCGATATAAATTGAAATGCACATATTCGCCAGTGTGACAGACTTCCGTTTTTTAAATAAAGTTGTGTTAGAACAAATTGAGATTGCAAATGCTATCATCTCCCAGCAGAATGGGCACATTTGTGTTGTATGCTTTCAAACTGGCATTGTTCAAGCAGATTTGAGTGGTCCCCCCTCTGAATCCTTCCAAAATTTTCAGTGATCCCCCCCTTTTGGGCTCTCAGTTACGACTGATCCCCCCCTCTGTTCTCCTAAAAATCAAGTGATCCCCCCCAAAATCCTCCGACCCCCCCCCCCCCCCCCCCCCCAGGTGATAAATAATGACCGGTCCCTTACATGGGTTGTTTTTACTTTTTTTTGGAGTTAATTTAACTCTGAAAGTGAAGTAAAAATTTTAGGTACAGGATAACTCCTTTTTGGGGGTTATTTTAACTCCTCAATATCTGGGGTCACTTTTACTCCTGAAAAAGAGTTCTTTAAACTCCTTTTTGGAGTTAAAATAACTCCACGAAAAATAACTCCACTGTAAGGAGTTAAATTAGCCCCACTAGAGGAGTTATTATAACTCCCTGAAAATTACAGTGTATAACATATAGCCTAGTAGTAGCTAAACCAATCAGAACGCAGCATTGATAATACACCACTATTTGGATTTTACTAATTACTTTTAACCATACATCCATAGGAGTAGTTATTCCAAGGACAGGTTTTGATCATGAGGCAGGATGAGATGAATGAAATTAAATGAATGTTTGTTTATAAATAGTCAGTAAGGAATTTATTACACCGGCAGTCGATCGAAATAAGGTCTCATCTGGTAGTTAAGTCCTGAAAATGGAATTTAAGGCTTTGAACCTCTTCCATGAGAATGTATTTGAATTTCCTTCGGCTTTCCTCGCCAGGGCAAAAGCATGGGGCTATAATGCTCCGACGCTCAGCTAAGTAGAATTCTTTATTCAAGGAGGCCTGAATGGGGTTTTACATATAAAGTATAGTTCTAGTTTTAGTCGTGAAAATTTTCAACCGATGGCCGTCAAAAAAATTACCTCACCGAAAAATTATCTTCTTGCCAGAGTTTTTTACGTAGAGAGTTTTACTTTAGAGACGATCACGTTTACGACAAACGGCAAACCCCAGATACAATGTCCAGACTGAATTTGACAATTTCTCAGTTAGCTAAAGCAAGGACCGCCGAGAGGGACGGGCTGGAAAGGGGAAGTTTTATCCCTCCCCTTTTTTAAGATGGGCACAAAAAAGTTGTTTTACCTGGATTTATTTTAGGTCATCAGATTCATAACTTATTAAAGTTACTTCAGTTCCAATTCTTTCGCTCACACGTTAACCACTTTATAAACTTTGCACTTTTCTCTTTGTTCTCTTCATTTTCTCTGTTTTTGTATGACTCTTCTTGCTTTCTTCCATCAATGCTGCTGGTCGCCGTCACCATTTGAATCAGGAAACCTAACTGATTTCATTTTTTTTTTTCGAGGAAGCATGCGCCAGTCCTCAGTTCCTATATGCTCGCTCTTTCAAGTTCGGATTAAACCCCCGCCTTCCTCCGCGGTCCTTACAATACGCAAAGAAACAGTCTGAGAAAATTATCAGGGAACAGAAGGACGGAAGGAGGCATTTTTCCGGATCCCGCTTACAACTGCGAATTAGCCCTTAACTCTCAACCTTTCTCGGTGGTCCCTGCTATAAGCAAAAAAAAAAGTTTTAAGGTAATTGTTATGAATAAAACTGAAATGAAACTTTTGTTTTTTTTCAGAAATGAACAGAAAACGATCGAAATGAAATTCTAGTGCAGACAATAAGGAAGGACAATAAGGATCTTTCAGCAAGTCTGCTTAGTGCATCGGAAGTGCAGGCAAGCAAATGGAAACTTTATTTGAGATCTGCTGAAGTCATCCAAACACCTGAAAAACGTGCTATAAACCTTACTTATTTCGTGGACCTTTCTGTCTATGGAAAGGACTTTATGGTCGAACAAGATGGAGGGGTGTCACTGCTGGAATCGTGTAATACAATAGAGTAATAAGGAAATACAAGGAAGGAAACACAATTAAGAAACAGTTTTTGGAAAAAATCATACAAAAGCTAATTACGCACTAAACATATGTGCGGTGGGGTATTTCCGGTCTTCAGAATTAAAAGTGCCAGGTTATATAGCCAAAATGCGGCTGAAAGAAACTACAAACAGCAAAAAATGAAAAGCCCAAGAAACAAACTGATGACATCCAGCACATCCATCTTTGACGCTTTGCTCTTCACGCAGTCCTTTGTTTTAACGATTGCTGGTAGGCCTGTGGCTGGCTCATAAGGTTGGCACTTCCCGCCTTGAATACAACTAGCAATGTCATTCGCTCGCTCCAGTCCACTGTAATAACCTCCCTGTATGTAGCCATACCAATCGCCTTGAGTAGCCTCACCAGCGAAGAACAAGTTTTCAACTCGACCGGCCATGTTGGCAAACACGGAGGAATCTGTGCCAATGACTGGGTCTGTCCAGCAACCCAAGACGTATGGGTTTTGCGTCCACTTGCTTACCACAATTTCTTATAGAGGAAGGAAACCAAAAAAAACAAAACAAAAATAGTTTGAAAGTTGACTGACATAAATCTATTCAGGCTTAAACATAACGCTCGAAGACCTTGAAAAGTGAAAGACGTGCGTAAATTGGATTTTTAAGGAAGGAATCTTTTTTACCGCTCAATCTTAAAGTAACGCATGCGTACTATAAGTTCGAGTCTTACATAAGACGCAAAAGTCATTTATACGAAGTCTTTCTCTTCTTATCTTACAACAGGTGTTAAGGGCTGTTGTTAGATAACACGTTCCTAGCTAAGCCGCTTCTTATTTCACGAAATGTGCCTATTAGACGGCAAATTAGGGTCTAATTGGACGCGTCTTTCAGTACCTGTGGCATTTGGTATGCTGGGTCCATACATGTTGCGCAGAACTTCCATGAGCTCCTCCATCGTTTTGGAATCATCTTGTGCTTCCACTCTTAGAGATTCATCTCCAGTTACTACAGTAAACAAAGACTTGGAGCCAGGAAAGAACCCAGCACGATCCAGATCGAAAAATACTGGGAAATGTCCTGTGTTTTGGCTTGAAACATGTAATATCCACTCGCTATCACCCCAGAATTCGCTTGGGAACTTGAGGAAGATTTTTGTGTAGTAAACAGGCCTCAGGCGATAAATTGCTTCTTTCTTCCATCCAGGCAGTGGAGGGTTGAATTGTACTGAGCCACGGTTCAAAACACCACTACCAAATGTACACAAAGCGTAGTCTGCAGTAAAGATTTCACCTCCAGCTGTGGCGACCTCCACACCATTGCCATCGTACTTGATCGTGGTTACTGTTTTGTTCAGTAATATTTTGTCTGCAAAACTGGAATAGAAATCGCTAAAGAGAGTCCAGATTCCTCTTTGATCAGTAATAAAAAGGTCGTCTCCAAGGGAACCCATGTTGTTCAATGACACCTTCTGGTCGCTTTCACCGTATTCAAAATCGATGTCAAACCAAGCAAGAGTTTTCTTCAGAGGAGTATTAGACCTCCAGCCAAGTATCTTTAAACCTGTGGAGGCGGGCATATCCCTTGGAGCAACATCCTTCTCACCCCTCTCTTCTCCCATCTTGAACAATTTATCCTTGGTCTTTTCCCACTCTTTATATACTGTCATGTCTGTTATATCAACCCCGGAATCGTTTCTAAGAGAAAGAATGATAAAGCAACAATCAGATTTTTCCAGGAGTAAGAGTCCAATGCTCCTTTATCCCGAATTCCCTTGTCCCGGATTCTATCGTTTTACATTTGGTTTCGTGACTCGTCGTGTGGTGTCTTATCCAGGGAGGTTTGAGGCAGGAGCATCTTGTAGAAATAACAAGTCAAGGGAACAAAATACCAAGGTGGTAATATTCATTTCAAGTTATTCGTTCTCTGAGCGCGTTATCTGCAAACTGAACAACGGAGACTAATGATATAATAACATAAATCAAGGGACCAATTTATCTTGCACAGCATGCATTTATTAGAATTTTTTTAAAGTTTGGGCCTGTTCATAAAAAGCGGACTGGTTGTCAGAGGCTGTCTCGGTGTCTTGTGTTCATGTGAGAGATTTTAGCCCTGTATACTGGGGTAAACTGACTAAACTGTTTGCGTGATCGCGTGCACGAAAGAAAGTTTTGACAAGAAACATGTTAATTACCTCACGCGAACATTAGTGAAGTTTGACAAATGTCCCGTCAAGTTGTGCGTATTCCTCAGTGGTATGAGTGGGTTGTCTTCTTCGTCTGCAAACTGGATCCAGTTTGCACCTAGCTCCACTTTCATATCTGCAAATGGAGATTGCTTCATCCGTCCGCCTATGTAATCTTGCCCCTCCAGTACAAGAAAGTCGGAAATTCCTTTGTCATGAAGTGTCTTAGCGGCCGTGCTTCCCGCTGCCCCAGCTCCCAGAATTAAGACCTTCTTCCTTGCTACGGGGGTTGCCGATACTAAATTAAAGGTCAAACACAGAAGAGCAAGGGCAATTTTCGTGATTTTCATGGTGTCGCCTGGATATGGGTGTCTTCTGGTGCTCAATAAAGCAGAGAGAAATATGAATTTTGTGTACGTTATATTGTTCCTGCATTTGCATAAAATTAAAGATAGAATTCATTCCTGGTGCCCGGTAACCGTGCCCAAGCACACAGGCGTGGGTTGCGAACATATTTGCTCCATTTCGCCCTCAGCTGACTGACGCCATCTAGAAACGTAAAGAAATTATGGATCGGTTCGTAAAGCAGAATTTTGCGTCAAAACTAACAGACAACGAGTGCACGCAATTGCAGGGAGCAGTTGCCCACTCTAAAGCCATTACTGGGCCTCTGCCTTGTACTTGGGCACTGGCACCGTGTCTGATTTCTGGCTTACAGTACTTGAAAACAAAGACTGTGTGTTCAGTATTACCCAGCGAGTACTTTACTCGGACACCGTACCAGTGGACCAAGAATAAGCCGGCTGCCTAAGGGGCTGTTTACACTTGGTGCCTAAGTATTAGTGTCCCCGGGTCCTGGCACAAGATGGTGTTGTGCTCACATCTTGGGTACACGATATGTAACTGTGTACATATTTGCTCCCTTTCGACCTGTCAGTTGCCATTTTCAGTTCAGACGTGAGCGTAGCTTGAATATATGGCTGTGAAAAGTAATACACTGCATCTGAAGGTGTGCACACAGGTAAGGTCAGCTAAGCGATGCCCACTTTAGCGCTGGCCCGAGTACAAGGTATCGACCCTGCACTCGATCGGACACAAGCACCGTGCCCAAATTCTAGCGTGATAGAGAGTGTGTTCATATATATTAGTGTCGGACGACTACTGTACTCGGGCGCCGTGTTTGGGCAGCAAGTGTGAACGCTGCCTAAGCCTTGGCAGAGTCGAGTTTCAGTGAAGCTGGAGTATAATTAAGACGGAAGTAGCAGGACGTTTACAAGAGGCCTCGCCATGTGCAATCCATATTTCTCTTCCCCTTCCTAAACCATTTTGAATCCTTTATAGTTTACAATTACGTCAATTGCGACATCGGTCCTCTTTTATTTTACTAAACTACTTCCAGAGACCTGCATGTAGTTAGAGAACTATGGCTTAATAAACAACGAGTACAGTACGGAGCTTCTTTAATATAGCTACTTAATCGCTGACTACTGATATGCCACCGAAATCATAATTTTAATAAACAATTAGAAAAACAGATAACAAAATAAATGTGGTATCAATAACAATATATTAAATACAGCACGATCAGCAAAGATATATTATTAACACACGGTAAGATAAGAGTAAAGCAAACTGACTAAGTAACTATTTTTTAACAGATATTACATTTGCATAATTTGTCATTTGTAAGATTCATTTCCTTGATAGCATATATTAACTTGTGCAGAGAGTCAAGAAGTCTAATCTTTATAGTAAGATTTATTGTCGAGTCACAATTTGTGTAAATGATCCTGAGGTCGAAGATTTGTTGTTCGTCATTGACTGTTCTAAATCTGAGATTACCCCTCAATCTAAGACTATAACCACTTAACCTTTGTTCCCAGGTTTCTTTTCTACTCGTGTTCGTCTCGCTCTCTCTCCAGGGACGAGAAAGGGAGTTTAATGTCCACATGTGCCCGCAAAGAAGTCTTCAAACAACCCGCGAAAGTGATCCGATCTTTGAAACGCCCGCCGAAATCTCAGTCAAAGCCCCGCTAAGCGCTCTGAGGTCCCCGCGAGACACGCGAAGGGATACGAAACTTACCCTCTCCCCGACAAAAAAAAATCACGCAATCTGTTTCAGGTCACACAAGTCTCTCCAGTACCACCCCCAAGGGATATTTTTGGAAAAGAGAGTATGTGACACATTGTACACTTTGTGTGACACAAGGTTCCGTCAATCAATCAATAAGAGAACAAAAGAAAATGTCAATCATTATAATAACCAGAGCCAACTACATAACGACATAAAGAGAGTATGTGACAGTTTCTGTGACATAATGTCCTGTCAAAAAAACAAAACAACAACAACAACAACAAAAAAGAAAGAAAGAAAAAGAAAATGTCAATTATAATCACCTGAGCAACTAAAAATATATTCGGTTCACGAATAGACCTTGTCACGGTTTTCGACGCCATGTTGACTAGTAGGCAAACGTGTGAGAAATTACAGTGTTTGTATGAGAGCAAAGCAAAGGATTGCCCTAAAAAAAATGGGGGGGCATACCTGTGCTTAAATTTCTCTAGAGGCTTGCTTTAGATTTTCCATATATTTGTCTCCAATTTTCCCGGGACTTTCTTACGGACAAATGTATAGAAAATTTTAAAAAGTGGTTCTAGGTCTTCTAGTGCATGTAACGCCCTCAAACTTTTTCAGGAGAATCCTTAGGAGTGAAGCTTTAGTTTACAAATCATATTTTTTTCAGAACAGCCGTTCTATGGAAATTATTCGACATTAGATCCTCATACAATCACTGTAATTTCTCATGCGTTTGCCTACTCGTCAAGATGGCGTCGAAAACCGTGACAAGGTATATTGTCTACTGGCTGCCGAAACGAAAAATTAATATAAAATTCTCGCAGCCTCTCTGGTAGACTTCTGACATTTATTTTTTTTAATTTTATGAGATCCTTTTTGAAAACCATATTTTATATGAAAAAGTCATCTCAATAAAGATTATTGTTATTATTATTATGGAATACCCCTTGAAAACTGGGCAATGACTAAAGCACTGCATTTTTATGGTATATAGAGTAATAAAATGATATCCATACACTGGATTTTGAAAAGCTTGACGGCTTGATTTTTTTTTTGTAGGTAAACCGCCAGAAAATTCAACAGCGGAGGCTATAGTGTTGGGTTGAATTTTTACCCCGTGTGTGATTTAGATCAGAACATTCTATCCGTGATAGGACAAGATGTACTCCGGGGACCATTTAATTGTAATGAGGACTTCGTATTTAAATACAAGACAAATCTGTGTCATGAACTGCCTGGTTGTCTCACGAACACGGTTTCTCCTCAGTCTAAATACCCGGCAGTTTGCGAAGGAATTTCAACATTAAGTGTCTTCTTTATCGCCCCCTTTAAAAATATTTCTCGAAGCAGATTCAATAAACGTTAAAACATACAAAAAAGCAGACTGCAGTAAATTTAGCCTAAGTAAAATCATGGCCGTGAGTCACGCGCCTCTACTCACGATTTTTTTTTTTCTTTTATGCTGTGACACTTACAAATACCCGGCAGCCGGCAAAGTAAGGGTGTTCTCTTTTTCCAATGGTTTGAAAATGTTCTATTTTTGTTGAGAACTAACAAGCGATCAGGATAAAAAGAATAGCTTTGCAGATGAGCGCTTGTGGTTTCTTGGCGATGCCCTTTCGTGTCTAGTTGTTTATTCGTGAATAGTCAATTTCGCCCGTGTTTCGTGACCAATAAGTGATAATACGTATTAGGTCAATTGGTTTTAAATACTGGGTGTGTGTCTCTTATCAATATAATACCTACCCTTAAGCACGTGAGAACGACACGCAATAATTATAATATCTGCTCTTTTTTATTACATTTATTTTTCTTGAATCGGGATTTCGATAAAAGGTTCTCCGTGACTCGAGAAAAACTCGAATAAATATATTAAAATAAACGATATTCGGAAATCCGAGGTAAATTATTCCTCATTGCCTAAAAATTTCTGGATAACCCGTTAACCGTTCCATTTGTCTAAAATATTCAACGGTTTTCTAATAGCTTGGCGACGATTTTCGGAGTTTGTGTTATTCCCATTTTATATCACGATGTTACGATAATTGTTAAAAAAAAAGTCGCCTAAAAATTTCAGTATAAAGACACCCCCGGTTAGTACTGTCACTTTCTATCGCCTCGTTAAAATCAGTGTTCTTTTAATAGCAATCGATAGGGCTAAACTGGTTTGTTTTTGCCAGCAGAGAAAGGGCAGAAAATAATGTTTACTTGCTTCATCGCTTAGCTTTTCAATATGTGTTTACAACAAAATAAAAGACAACTTTTTGACAGTACTGGTATTTTTTAATTTTTCTTTCCTTTCACAGGTTTACTACATTAAAGGAATCAATATGCAATTTTCATCAAACCTCCACTAATCCTTTCTGTTCGATGTCGCCTTTATTCATCTGTTGAGAAAATATTCACAGAAAAAAAGATAGTTAATGCATTTTTTATATGGATAGGTAAAAAAAAAAACAACCAAAATTAATTGAAACCCATGGAGGGAACCCAATATCAACAGAAATACGCTGTGGCTATATGGCCGGTAACCGGTGTAGTTCTTCAAAACACTAAATGACCAGCAGTCCTATCTTCTCAGTAAATGTCACAGAATCGAAAAATCCAAGCAAATCTAAATTCTCACATGTCGATTAAGAAAAGTCAAGCGATCCTGAAATGCTTTATAGATCTCAAGTACAGCGTTTGGTTAACGCTGGGTTCAGAAGACGAAACCATGTTTTGTGACACTTAGAACATTTTCAGCTCGACTGCCGGTCAAGGTTTTCAAAACACTAAATGACCGGCAGTCCTATATTCTCAGTTTTTTTCACAAATCGAAATAATCCAGCTAATCCAAACTAACATATGTCGATGAAGAAAAGTCAGTGTAACGTTTGGGTAAATACGTTGGGCTCACTAAACGAAACCATATTTTGTGACACTTAGAACTTTTTTCAGCTCGACTGCCGGTCAAGGTATTGAAAACACTGAATTACCGGCAGTCCTATATTTTCGATCAGTACATTTCGCTTGACTTTTCTTAATTGAGATATGATAGTTTGGTTTAGCTGGATTTTTTCGATTTGTTAAATTTACTGAAAGGACAGGACTGCCGGTCATTCAGTATTTTTAAAACCTTGACCGGTTACCAACCATTTAGCCAAAGCGACAAAAATAACAATAATTTATACACACTTAAATTACCATCACACGCACAGTCGAGTGATCACAGTACAAAGGATATGAATGTTTAATGAGAGTTTGCCAAACAGATAAAAAATTGCTCATTTTTGCACCCTTAATTTCTCCTCCTAAAATCATCTTGTTTGAGAAGTATTAAAAGGCATTCGACACTGTGTACATGACAAATGTTACATGTAAGGATATGCAAGTCAGGTTGGTATAATAATAAAAATATGATTTAAGCCTACATTTAAGCTTGTGTTAAACTTCAGTGTTAAACATAAGTCTAAAGAAAAGCAACGTGACCTCAAGGAGTAATATCATAGCAATCAGTTTATGACATTAGAGCATCAGGCCCTGAATGTTATATAATTTTAAAACTTGTTTCTATTAAAACAATATTGGGTTTACTGCTGAGGTAAGGCCAGAGAGATGCACTACATTGCAACAGTATAATTTTGTTTATAACAGCTATAGCTAGATTTAACAGCTAGATTTTACAGGCAAGGGTCAAATTAATTATCAATGAATCAGTTACTTATATTTGCCTTAAGCTCTTCTTATAGATCTAAACTGGTTGGTTTAATCTTCTGGGATATTTTAAACAGATAAATTAAGACACACCAATACTTAATCCCAAATCATGGCTGTCTCATGCCTTTGTCCTAAAAGCTTTTTAAAAGCTGACACAAATATTATAGATCCAAAATAGACTAAAATTGATCCAATAACTCATTACTAATAATAATCTGGGGTGTGATTTCCTCTGGGTGTGATTTTAAATATTAGGTCCAATAAACAAGGCACACCAAGATTATATTTGTCCACCCTTTTAAGATTTCAGAAGCCAAAATTTAAAACCAATAACTTATTTGCTGAGTGATGATGTTGGAAAGTCTCACTACTATTCTTTTTAAAAAAGGTTTTCAAAAGCAAAGTGATTACAGTTTTTATATATTATGCATCATTTGAAACAAAAAAAAATATTGTGAAGTTCAACTCTTCAAAAACAAACATTAAATCTAAAAAGCTTAATTAGCATGTACTAAAGTTAATAGGTCATTTCCTGAGCTTTTTACACACCTTTGCATTTAAGAGTTTAAGAATAGATCGACTTCCACTGTTTTTCACATTATCAAAGAGCCTCCTTTGGTTTATGAAATTCAGTTAACCAAATGTTAATTAACATCTACACTTTTACCTAAAGAAAGAAGAGGCCTTTGAGGTTACATACAAGCGGGTACGTAGTAATTTTTCATTCACTGATAATCCATAAGTGTATTGAATAATTCCGCTCGACCCTTGATGACGCTGTTAAATTGATGAAATTTTAGCTCTAACAAGAGAATTCCGACAAGCAGCAATTGGGGTGCTTGGATATATTTGCATGAACATGTTATTGCAGCCTGTAATAAGGTGTTTCATTACAATCTTTTTGAGATTCGGAGTACCAGGATTGAAAGTTGTAGCAAAAGCGAAAATCTTTTTTCGATGTTTTTATTTTGTGAAGCCCCATTGCGTGATGTGTATTAATTTGCCCACATTTATTCTTTCTTAATTACCCCACAAAAAAGTGGGGTTAATGTCTTTATAAGCCTTGCATGACTAAATAATTTTGCCAATATTTCAACTCTAAAGAGTATTTTTGCCAAGCTTTTTACTGTCATTATAACTAACTGTAAAATGAATTGAAAAACTGAATACCTGAAATAAAGATCACAATAATTTCATTTTCTTATCATTATATTATAACTTTTTAATTTAAAAATTATACTTACTGGTTAAAAATGTTTTGGTATTTAACTTGCACACATGGATTGAGATTGATTGTGTTTCATGTAAAATTTCACAGTGTGCTGTCATATATTGGCACCCAATTGGTAAAACTGAAGACTGAAAGAAATGTATTTTCTCAACTCGAAAGAAACTTACGAATGACGATAAGTTGTGTTTATTTATGGGTGAGTTTAACAGAGATCTTCTGAACTTTGAAGGCTGTCAGATAACTGAGGATTTTATTAATATTTTAATTTCTCATAACTTTTCGTATTCTGCAGCCTATTAGAATCACTGACTAAACAGTTACCAAATTTCTTCATTCTCAACAACTCATCCTAGACAGCAAGCAATGTGACAATAAGGTTTGCATGTTACATGTCCTTTGTTTTCTGTACTTGACCTCTTTAAACTTAAACCTTTACGAGTAGACCTCTGAATCTTTCTCTGTGTTTTGTTTTGTTCTGGGTAAAATATTTTTTTACCAAGATTTAATATGATATAAATTTAAATCTTTGCAAAACGATACGTGCAAGCTTTAAATTAATAAGCTCTCACGATCTTGTTTTGAACTAATGTGACTTTGGAATAAATGACTAAACACAAGAGCTCTGTTTTGAGTTCTTTCGGTGTCGTGTTGATGTCTTGCAGAGTTAATTGTCACGTAGTACGATCAGCATTGCAGTATTCTGCTTGCAGAATTTAAAATGTGTCTACATTATTATTTTTGCTGATCAGGTCTTTATAGATCCTACGTTCTTCGGCATATTCGTTTGCGGTCCTTTATGGTTAATGTTTGTACTTCAAGAGAAAACATTGAGAAATGATTTCTTGAAAATTTTCATTTAAAAACCCACAAGTTGAAATAAAATGAATCGTCTTCTGAGATTATACACAACGCCAAATTTATTTTTAAGTTTACACAAACATGGGGGCGCATTTTTTATTTATCTTTTCTTAACGTTTACGTCGAGGTGTATAAACGTGTACAACACATTACAAGTAGGTGAAACTTAGCTAAAATAGCAATTTTCGTGACCAAAAAGAGAGATGTATTACGCCTACCTAAACAAGGATTCGCTGTCATCTTTTTGTACTCAAAAGCTTCCGTCTGTCCCCAAAGAGAAAACTGAACACTCTTTTAAACTTTCCATTTCCACTGGTGTCTTTGAACAGTGTATTTTTAACCTTCAAACCCTCGCAAAATAATAAAGTTTGCGGCCGCGGTAGCCATTTTTTTCTTTTTACAAGAAGACGGGTAAGTGAGAACCCTGGGAACGAGGTTAGACAAAACTTGTTGCTAAGTAACTAAATCGTCCCCAGATCTTCACGTACCGCATAAATGTGGTCGAAAATAGCTACTGTAGTTACCAGAAATACGTTATCGCAAAAATCACGCGAAGCTAAAGGGTCAGCAGTGATAATAAACAGAAATAAGCACAAAAAAATTGATGATAAATTTATAAAGTGTCTTATCTCTATCACATGTTATGAATGCAAATGCTACATTCAAACACCATGCCAGTGTTCAAAATCTTCTGCTTTTCTGGCTCTCCATTGTAGTTTCTGGTACGCAACGCTACACGAAGTCGAGCTAACTTCGCTTCAACCGTATTTAGAAGTCCTTTAGCTCGGTTCACGATCTATTAAAGAAAACTAGGCTCGAAAAAGCGAAGACTTCCCGTTTAATTCACGATAAAACCGACTTCAACCTTTTATAAACACATTGTAAGCGAAGCAGCAAAGGAAGCAAAAACAAGCAAGTGATCACGCGGTAGTTACGTTATGTATGGGGTGCATATAGTGTTCCTATATTGTACTTTTTACTGTATTATTTATAATGTACCCAACAACCCCCCATACATAACGTAACTACCCGAACGAACCCAAATACCGCTGACCAGGTGCTCTGACGCCACAAAACGTATTTCTGCGGTGCCTTTTCTTTCTAACAAGAAGATTAGGACGGGTAGGAGAGTCTGGGAACTAGGTTGGACAGAAACAGTTGCCGAGCAACTAATCGCCCCTGGCACGAAATCACGCAATGATTAAATCACAAAATTGAGTTTTCGTGACTTCGTATTCTTCATTTTCAGTCGACGGCGATGAGGTCAAGACATACATCAAAGGAGTTTAATGTCCATGTCTCGAGAAAAATTAAGCAAGACACGGAGATAGATTCTTAAAGGGTAGGAATATAATTACCTTCTTTTTCCCACTCTGGTACAGTAAAACATGCGCGAAAATTTCAAAAATTGAATTTTGCAAAGACACGAGAAGTTTAAGATAATATTTAAAGCAAGTATTACAAACACGATCGATATTAGACTGTTGTAATAGTACCAGTCCATCGCAAGAAACTAGAAACGTTTTTATACACATATCCTTTTTGGAATAAAACGACACAAAAGGTTTCGTATATATTAAGAAGGAGCCCCCACGAATGTTTTATTTGCGCAACAAAAGGATTTCGTAACGTTTTAAAAACGATATTGCAAGCAAGTTAATTACTTATTCATATTCCGTGCGAACACAGCCATTGACTAATTTTCTTGAAACAACAACTTGACGAGGTCTGATGTTGCAATGCAATATTGCATTTCCCCCTCGAGACATTTTTAGCGTGTGAAAAAAAAAAATCCGTGGAAATATTTCACTTGCGTGTTTGCCTGATACGATCACGCCCATAATGAGTCATGCCCATTAAGATAAACAACACGCAAGGATTTTATGATCCAATATTATATTCCTCACTAGAGATATTTTAAGCTTATGAAAACAAATTTCCGTGGGAATATTACCCTTGCGTGTTTAATTTATCTCTTCATCTCAAAAACACCGTTGAGAATTTTCGTGATCTCCTTCAAGGGCCTGAGTTAGATTAACAGATAATATTACCGGCCATAATGATTCATGCCATTAAGATAAACAACACGCAACGTTGTAGTATGAGTTTAAGTTGGTAGTATTCACCATCTAACTGACTGACTAGCAACTGACTCAAATCGGACGAGTTGAGACAGGGAAAACAGTAAGACCGGTCCCAGAGCTTTGAATCTGGTGGGCAATTTCCCAATCATGTCTTAGACTCCTACGTTCACTCGATCTCTTACGAGGGGTTGAGGCCTGTAGACTTGTCTCTCAGGTTTCGCGGTTTCACAATCTACTAGTGTGTCCGAGCCGATGCTGCGTTTCGTTTAATCCAACCCACTGACGAACTGATCCAAATCGGACGAGTTGAGACAGGGAAAATAGTAAGACCGGTCTCAGAGCTTTGTATCTGGTGGGCAATTTCCCAATCATGTCTTAGACTCCTGCGTTCACTCGATCTCTTACGAGGGGTTGAGGCCTGTAGACTTGTCTCTCAGGTTTCGCGGTTTCACAATCTACTAGTGTGTCCGAGCCGATGCTACCTTTTGACGTGATTCACTTATTAAACGGGTCTACTTTGAGGGTATAAGTAATGATAAAAATGCAATGGCTACCGGAGGGCCGTTTACAAGAACCATCCATTTCAATTATGCGGTTCAATAGAGAAAAGATCATGTTACAGAGTCCGTCTTCAACTCTTTATCTCTGTGTGTGTTTATTGCGCCAGGCATCTCGTGGCCAAACTAAATGGCCTCAAACAAACGCGATCCACTCTGCGCCACAATGGTCGGTTCGGTCAAAGTTGTGTGAGTGTGTTTTTTTGGTAACCCTCAAAGGAGCGCAATCTCATGTTGTGCCATGTCGGCTCGGTGTGTGTGTTTATTGCGCTTGGCATCTCGTGGCCAAACTAAATGGCCTCAAACAAACGCGATCCACTCTGCGCCACAATGGTCGGTTCGGTCAAAGTTGTGTGTGTGTGTGTTTTTGGTAACACTCAAAGGCGCGCAATCCAATGCTGTTCCATGTCGGCTCGGTGTGTGTGTTTACTGCGCCTGACATCTCATAGCCAAAGTCAATGGCCTCAAACAAACGCGATCCACTCTGCGCCACAATGGTCGGCTCGGTCGAAATTGTGTGTGTGTGTTTTTGGTAACCCTCGATGTTCGTGATCTTCGTCAAGGGCATGACTTAGATTATCAGATAATATAACTGATACCATCACGCCCATATTGAGTCATAATGGCCCATTGAGATAAACAACACGCAAGGATGCTGTAATGCAATATCATATTTATGCATTGAGATATTTTTAGCTTATGAAAACAAATTTCTGTGGGAATATTCCTCTTGCGTGTTTAATTAATCTCTTGATGGAGAATGTTCGTGATCTTCGTCAAGGGCATGACTTAGATTATCAGATAATATTACTGATACGATCACGCCCATATTGAGTCATAATGGCCCATTGAGATAAACAACACGCAAGAATGCTGTAATGCAATATCATATTTATGCATTGAGATATTTTTAGCTTATGAAAACAAGTTTCTGTGGGAATATTCCTCTTGCGTATTTAATTAATCTCTTGATGGAGAATGTTCGTGATCTTCGTCAAGGGTATCACTTAGCAGATAAAATTGCTCACGCGATGACGCCCATAATGAGTCATGCCCATTGAGATAAACAACACGCAAGGATGCTGTCATGCAATATATTATATTTCTGCACTGAGATATTTTTAGCTTATGAAAACAAATTTCTGTGGGAATATTCCTCTTGCGTGTTTAATTAATCTCTTGATGGAGAATGTTCGTGATCTTCGTCAAGGGCATGACTTAGATTATCAGATAATATTACTGATACGATCACACCCATATTGAGTCATAATGGCCCATTGAGATAAACAACATGCAAGGATGCTGTAATGCAATATCATATTTATGCATTGAGATATTTTTAGCGTGTGTACGTGTTAACAATCCAGTTACGTGTCACCAACACCCATTAAGTAACAATAGTTAGCTGACACAAGGGAATTAACGAGCCAATATTACCGATAAGAAAGTCACGCCTTTAATGCGCCTTGAGATAAATCTCCCATTGAAATATCTGGATGCGTGATATCGTGATGAGAGTTGGCCGATCGTCATTGGATGAAAGATGACACGAAGTGATCGCCCATCGCTTGTTCTCGGCTATATAAGAAGCTTTGCTCGAGGCTAACTCAAACCAGTTGAAGGTGAAAACCCAAGAGGGAAGAGCAAAGAGCAAGGAGCGAAGAGCAAACCAGAAGACTAAAGTCTACGAAGAACTTCGATCATGGCAGCCCCAAAAGAGAACGTTGGTCACATCTCAACCAAGTACGTTGAAATAAGTTGTGAAGTGGCTATGCGTTGTTCGAAATGCGATTGCATGTCCGACGTGGAAAGGTTCTACTTTTTTGACCAGCTGAAGACTCACCGCCATCGACGGAATCTTCTGACAAGATGTATCTGCGAGTATCATTGTTCGTCAAACTGGCAGTTTTATCTTTGGAGCAAAATTACCGAAGCAGAAAATCCCGACAAAGCAGATTTTATAAAGATGATGTTCGCTCTGGGTAAATCGTCGGTTGATCTCTCAGCTTTCAATCTGTACGTTGGCTGCATGTCGCAGTGGGATTTCTTTAAAACATGTAGAGTTCCACAAACGCTGCCCGAGTTTGCATCTCAGTCGATGTTATCTCGCCCTTGCAAAACGTCAACCGTATCGTGGGAAAAGATCATGCTGAAACTGGATGAGGCATTTCGAGTCGAGACGCTGACGGATGATGTGTTGCTGCGCGGAATGTTGGCCTGTCGATTACTGATTCTTATCGAGGTCACGGAAAAGACTCCGGTTTTACGAATGACCGAGAGGGGTCGACAATTGCTCTGTGAAGTTTTGCCGTGTAACCTTGTGACAAACAGTAAGGTGTGGCCTGCAAGCAGCTTATGTTTTTACCCAATCTTTCATTGGATACAACGAAAGGGATACATATCTCAGGCCGAGCAGCAGTTTCTCCAGAAGCATGAAATGACCCTCAACCAACATGGTCATCGCCTCGTCTCGGTGACGGTGAGTTCCCCAAATTCCATCACCATTGGCCTGGAACCCGTCGATGGCCGTCATGATCACCCAACGACGGTGGTTAGCACCTTTGATCTAGAAAGGAACAGTTTCCCCGTGACGGTGGAGAATGGTCAAGGTGCAGAGGGAATGGAAGAAGATACCCTATTCCTATCCATGACCCCAAATCTCGGGCAGATTATGTTGATGTTGAAGATGACGTATGCATATCTGGACAATAACAATAATGGGGACTTGCACCGAGAACTGCTGTTAGCATGTCTTTTGTGCGTGATGAAGAGTGGCGTGCGAAAGATGAATAGCTTGAAACTAAATGTGCTGAATGAAGACTATGAGGAGAACATGAAACAAATACAGAAGATGCAGCCCGGGACCGTACGACCACCGCTAATAGCGTGCGACTATCGTACTTCAGCGGGACAGCGAAAGAGGGAAAAAAGAGACCGAATGAAGATATCTTTTCCATCAGAAAAACAAACGATTAAAACTTTTGTTAACAATCTCCGTCGTTGCGAGGGCTTGCATTCGAAAAGGTCAGAGTCACATTTCAAAGATGTGTGTGACGAGGTTGTAGACACTTTGTCTAAGTCTAAGATCAATAGCTTTGACGTTTTCATGTCTAGTGTGCCAAAGCAGATGGGACGAATGGCGCCCTTGCCCTCTCCATCGCGTGAGTCATCGATTCCAAGGAATGTCGGCACAAAGCGGAAGCGTGCCTTAGACAGTGACGACGACGGGGACGATATCGTTGAGATAACGCCGTCACGGGAATTGGCAGGGAAGCCAAAGGCACAAAAAGCCAAACGAAGTTGTGAGATAGACAGTGATGTCGAGGATGGCGACATTGCAACTGAGTCAGTGGCCTTGTCTCAGCCAAGGGCGGAGCAAATACGCCGACCACCAGTAACGATACCCGTGGCAGCCGTTGCAGGTGCTCGAAAAGAACAAATAGTTTTAGAGAATAAGAAGGGGATGCCAGCAGAAAGCCCCAACGCGAGCGGATCTGAAGACGCAGAAGATGATGATGATGATGATGATAATGATGACGATGATGATGACGACTATGAAAGCGACCAAGATGGTAGTGAGAGTGATGATGACAGTGGTGGAGAAGAAGGAGAGAGGGGACGATATTCATCACCGCTCAATACACCGATGACGGATATGAGTGCAATACAGGTGTCAAACTCAAACGAGACAGGCATGGAAAGTTCCACTAGCGAGACAACTCGTCCCGTTCCACCACCCCTGACCATGCAGTTGACTGGAGACCAACCCGATGTCCCATTGGATGATGCCACGATCACGCAAACAGTGGAGCAAGTGGTTGCCAAAGAAGCTTCGATGGCCAGTTCAATGATAGAGACGGACACTCCAATGTTCTCGGTACCGCCTTTGACCCTTCAATCGACCCAGTCAGAAGACAACCCAGTGGTTGATTCAGTGTCCGATTTGTTCAACGGTGACCTGTGCAACAACACCAATCTCGATGATAATGACGATGATGTCACGAATGCAGACAAGTCCCTGTACCTCGGTTCTCCTCAAGGCCCCATTGCTTCCGAGTTGATAACCAGAGGTCAGTCGGTACAAGGACCAGGCACGATAACTGTGGGTCCGATGAACTACGACACAGCTATGAGGGGGAAATGCCTGGTACGGTTGCTAAGGGAAGTGGGAGAACTGACTGAAGTGGTGCCTGAAGTGGAGGTGGTTTCCACTAGTAACGGCGAGTTTGCCTTTAAAATATATACTGATTTGCACAAGCTGTATACCCTCGATACATACCCCTTCGATTGGATCCAACTAAAGAATTGTGCACAGATCGGGCGGACTATTTTTATGGTGGCCGCATTACAGTCGGTGGACTCTAGTGATATGAGCAAGTTCGAGATATCGGCAGACAACAAACTGGCCTGGTTCCCGCCCACCAAGGGTCGTTTGGAAACTGAAATACATCCATTGGAGGTGTTGCAGTCGTCGTTTGTGCTTGGACATCAGTTGCGGAAAACAGTGCGACAGGATGAGAACTTTGGCGTCTGGGCGAAAGCCATTACAGAGAAAAAGCGGCCACTGGTAGAGTCGATCGTTCGACAGTTTGACCTAGCAACGAGAGACCTCGGTAAAACTATAGACTTAGATTATTTTGGTCGCTTTTTTCAAAAACTGTCAAACGCGTTGCCGTGGATTGATCAATATTGACTTTGTTCAACCAAAAGCTGTATGGAGTCTTAATTTTCTTGAAAGAATTTTTTGACAAGTTTGAATGTACCACGAACATGTTTGATAGGGTAGTAGTTGTGGTTAAAGTTTATTGATTTGAGAAATACGAAGCACAGATAAAACATCTAGGGTGTTAAATCTTTGAGAAATGTACAGCTAAGAATTGGTCAGTAACTTTGATTTACCAAAGATTACTTTTCCTTTTACGGTGTAAAGTAGTTCAACTAGGCTGATGGACTGCAATCTGAGTCGCTGAAAGTATTATCTCGATATTATCGTTTTTGACAAGATTTCTTTTAACAAGTTGTAATGTACCATGAAAATATTTACTAGGGTAGCATTTATTGTTAACGTTTGCTGATTTTAGTACCACGCGATACAAACATAAAATAAAATAACTAAGTTCTTAAATCTCTGGGAGTTTTTAAACTTCGCGCAATAGCAAATTCGACCGGCTGCAAAAGGAAAGAGAAAAGACCTTGCTTCTGCACTTACCGAGAGTTTGGTTCGTAAAAACTTTTATGGCAACTTTATTGCCTCATTGTGACACGCGCTCCCGCAAGGGGAAGTTCATTCTGTTCGCAGAACATTGTCAGCTTGGCGGGTTATATTGACGAATGTTCTATAATCATATACTCGCAGGCAATGGAGCCAACTTTACCCTTCGTGGGTAAGGGAGTCAAGGCAAAGACGAACATTTCGCGTGTTGCATAGGACATAATTTCAATTGGCAAATTCAAAATTTAATTGTTGTTGTATGGCATTTACAAGTGAACAGTGTAGTATTTGGGTCTTTTCTATTTTCTGGCAGATACATGGAGCTTCTGGGCTTTGGGAAACGAGAGGTTCCTCATGCGTATCCGGACCCGGTGGTGCTTGGAGACGATCGCGTTGTTCGAAATTTACTTACCCGCGAGGATAAATATATCCCCAGTTATCGATACTTTGACATTGTACAGAACGAGATTGAACCACATATGAGATTCATGGTTACGACATGGATGCAGGACGTTTGCGAAGAGCAAATGTGCGAGGAAGATGTATTTGTCTTGGCAGTGAATTATTTAGACCGATTTTTATCGATTGTACCAACGAGAAAATGCAAACTACAATTACTTGGTGCCGCGTGCTTGTTAGTCGCTAGCAAATTTAGAGATACCTCGCCGCTCGGAGTGTACAAACTATGTACGTACACGGATGACTCGATAACGAGCGAAGAGTTATTAGTTTGGGAAATGAAGCTACTTGAACAACTTCAGTGGGACCTGTCAGCAGTAACACCTTACGATTATCTCGAGCAGTTTTTTGCCCGATTCTCATTTCCCAACGCCGGTGCGATCAGAAAGCATGCAGCAACTTTAATCGCCTCGTGTTATACAGATGACACGTTTTTTATGTATCCGCCGTCTTTGCTGGCTACAGCCTCAGTTAGCATGGCATTTACTAGACTTGGAACAAAAGAGCAAAAAGGAGGAGAAACAGTATCGATGCTTTTGACATTTTTTCAACGACTAACCAATAAAGGAGTCGATTACTTACAGAATTACGAAAAACTCGTAGACGAGATTGTCAAACTGAATAATCACTACAATTAAAGATTTTATTAGTTCACTGTCGATTTTATTGGTTCACAATATGTTTCTTCATTGAATAGTTAAAAAGAGTCACATTTGTTGGGTTTTAGTCCCCTTCTTTACGAGATCATCTTTCGGGTTCATCGTCATGATCCAACCAGTGACGGGAAAAATCGTTTGTCTTATTAAACCAGGCTGAAAGGCGCTCGTAGGCGGCGATATTTTCACTGCCGCCCCAAATCTGTTGCATCAAGCTCAGTGTATTTTGATACATCGTTTCCGTACACACCACGGCCGTTTCACGTGTCAACTTGTCCAATACTTTTTCAAGCCACTTCCAAATGTTCATCTGGGAATCTTCTTCTTTGATGACAAACAGCCGGTCCACCGAGTCATCGTTCACAATTTCTTTCAGTTTCTGAGGCACAAAGTCATAGCCGTAACGAGAGTCTAGAGGTCGACGAGTTTCCATGATGAATGAAACTGGAACACTTTAGTTGGATTTCAACGAGGGCTAATGTTTTTTATAAGTCTAACAATTTGATCCTACTATAATTTTATCTTGAGAACAAAAATCCCAACAATCAAATATCATTTTACCCATTCTATACAGTGTCCTATGTTTTGGCCGCGCTTCTCGCTGTTTTCTTGCTTTGAACTGTCTCGTCCTTGGTGCCCCGATGCACTTTTGTGGCAGGTTCAATGTGATAATAATCCATAGGCTGGTACGGAGTCGGTCCAGTCGTCAAACACGCAATCGCAAAAGCTGCACTCTTCAAAATGTAGCCTGAAGATTTTCCTCGCCATTCTCGTCTGACCTCATCCGAAAAGAACTCCAAATTTGGCGCGCCTTCGGTTCGGTCCATTAGGATTGATTTCTGTTCGTGTCGTTTTTGGTTTCTCTCTCACTTCTTCTCTTGCCGGTCGGTTCGACTCGTCTGGACTTTTTGGCAAGACAGGCGGTTCCTTATACCGTTTGGCGAGAGCGCGACGCGAATGTCGTCAATCGTCAATGGAAAACTCCCCGATACGTAGATGTTTCGTGGTCTTGGGGGTGTTTCTCTGGGCTGGGCATTTCGATACGTAGATGTAAAGTCATTTCCTGTGCGTATTCCTTGCGTCATCACAGTTTAAGCATAAAAGAAAAGCGCAACAAACGGGTCGTGGAACGGCCATCAGTTTACCGCTGCAAACGCGAAGAGCAAAAAGAAAGCATGGCACCCGTGACTCGTTCTCAGACGATCGTCTTGCGAACGTGTAAACTTTACCTACCCGGAGGCACTGACGAAGATTACATGAAAATTTACGCTAAAATCATGACGGAAAAGAAAAAATCTTTACTCCGCGCTCTACGGCGCACGAGAAAGTGCTTGCATTGTGGAAAAAGGTTTTCGCGCGAGAGACATCCCAGGCCGTCCATGACCGGACATGACGACGACATGAAGTTTCCCCAAGTCTTCGAGGTTTTTACGAGCGTTAAGACCGGACTGCACGCCAAGACCTTCCTGAAGCAATTAAACGAGGCAAAGAAAGCTTTTTACGAAAAGGAAAAGGTCCACCGAGTTTGTAAGGCGTTTGAAGCAATGGCAGAAAGGCGATGTTTATTTTGCTACAAGTGGTGCAGGTCGTCTCCATTCGAGTATTAGAAAAGACTACCGCAAACCAATGTGATGTTTTTCCAGAGAAAGTTGTAAAAACATATAATAAAATTATTGCAAAGTGTTGCATCTGTAGCATTATTTGATGGCTGTGATTGTATCAATATGGACTGGGATCTAATCTCTGTTTGTGTGGGGGAGGCTGCGAGGGTGGAGATGGAGGTGGGCAAAGAAGATTAGTTCGTAGTCATTATCACTCGCGTCAAACCACTGCTTGACACAAAAGAGGTCAATCCCCGAAACGCGAAAGCAGCGCATTGCGCATTGTATAGCCAAACAGAAAACCATGGGCGAGATGAACAACAAGTGTATAATTTAATCAAAAAAACTTAAAATAATTTTACAAGACACTTTTTGTTTGATTATTCCAACGTGAATGTCACTTTTTGCCGCGTTTGCTTTTACCTCCTCGACTATCGTCGGCCTTTCGTTTGACCGATGATCCTGTAGTAATTATTCGGTCTGGTTCGACCTTGGACTTTACCCAGGCGTGATACGTTCTCGATTGATGGACACCAAACGGTGTCAGACGATACAAGCGGCGAGATGCTTCCCTAAATAATAGATTGGGTTCCTCTTCGACGCCGTCGATGCGCTGATTAAGTTGCTTCAAAAAGTCCTCAAACTCGGGTTGAACGTTTGGTGGCCCATATTGCGAGTTCCTGGAAGACGTTGGCAAGAGATAGGCACCTGGAACAGTTAGCACATCTGCAGGGTCACAAGGAAGGCTCGTCATGTAATCCGTCTCAGGATCTTCTGGCAATCCCTCTGCCAGCACTAGTAGCGCACTCATGGCTACAAGGTCCAACGGTGCCCTCGGATCGGAAGCACAACAAAAAGCCAGCTTGGCATGCAACCGGACACACTTCTCAACTTTCCTGTCCATTTTATAGTGGTTTCTTATCATCCAATCGAGGGGTGCAGTCATTGCGAGAGTAAGTGGCCGGAAGGTCTCGGTAACTGCCTTGACATTCCACAAGGCATATCCAGGCTGAAAGGTTCTCAAGCGATCCCTCCGTATCCTGATCTCGGGATATTTGCAGTCCCAGCCAATCAACTGAGTGATGGCCGCGGCCAAGCGCAGCACGGCATCCTTTGTCATGGGAAAATTGTTCGACACAGCCCTCACCTCTTCGTACATAAAAGCCATGCTAGCAGAAAACCACCGCCGGGAATCTTGGTCCGCATCAGACTCCAGCAACTCACCAAACTTCACGGGGCATTCGACAGTTAAAGATGCCCGCTCTTCGTCTGACAGATGCCGAACGAGATTCAAACAGGCAATGCTCAAGTAGGCGGCAGAATGGTCCACCGGTTGTCTGGTAATGATCCATGCCAGCTGTCGAAAGTCATGTTTTGTGGTGGACGTTTTCGGGTCCACCAGATCCACAGCCGTTCGAAGAACGCCCTTGGAGAAACGCCTGGCACCCTCTATCAGTAGCCACACCATCTCTGTGCCGGGATTGTCTACAGAGTCCATGTACTCCTCGAAAAGATAAAAAAACTGCCTCCACCCAAATGGTAACACTTTTGGGTTGCGGTGCATGATTTGAACAGCGAACCACAACTGGGACATGTCGTAGCGACTGCGCTCGCTGACTCGAGTCATTCTCCATCATCTCCTTCAGCTCCCTAACTGAGGCTCGTAGCCGATTGGAACGAACTGCGTGACATGCGCTCTTTTATATAACAAGGAACACGTCATCCTTATTCAAAACGTCATTGTGACACAAGAAGCCACGCAATAGCCGTGGCTCGACGTCACCCAAGGGCGTATGACGTCAAAGGACCAACATGACACGGCATTGCTCTGTCGACATCACGATTTGTGGCAATCCATGAACACGTCACGGTCCCCTTGACGCACGTTTCGAATACGTTGCATGATCTTTTAATTTCCTATTACGTCATTACTCATTGCGTCACAAGTCCGTCTATAAAATGTCGGGGCAATTCGCTTTGCAGTTAGTTGTTTACTTGGATCTCAAGCAAGTAACATCAAAAAAAAAAAAAAACGGGAGCAAGGAGAAGCTGAAAAATGGCGCCGAAGACGAGCAAAGAGAGAGAAGAGGAAAGAAGGTCGATGCTAAAGGTGGTGACTAATACGATCAGAGAACGCAAGAAGAAAGTCTTTCAAGGCAACCAAAAAGAGTCACTGTTTGCACTAGCAATGGTGATGGAAGATGGACAAAACATGGATGACATTGACGTTGAAGCAGTAGGATCCATGGATGGCATTGACGTTGAAGCAACAGGGTCCCCCGTCCCACGTTTTAGTGCTGAGTTGGAAAAAGCATTTCAGAAGATCCAGGATGCTGCCAAACGCATAGCCCCGAAATCGTTGCGTAACTTTAACAAGCCATTGCTGGATGACTGTGCCATTTTGGAAGGCGAGTACGATGGTTTTGCCTGGGATGAAATCAAGCGGCGTTTGAAGCGGCTTCACCCGATACACCTTTTGAGACTCGAATGGTCGCTGAACAGAGTGGAGGAAGGCGCTGACGATCAGCTGGTCCAGCTTTTCTTCCCCGAAAAGAAGTTTCCCGATTGGCTGACGAATGTGGGGCAGATTTTACACGATGCTTGTTGCGACGATGCCAAACTCGTTGACAACATGCTCATGGCGTTACGTTATGGGGCGCGGTTCAGTCACCTCTATAAGAATGCGGCATGGAAACACAGAGAGAATATGGCGTTGATGAAAAGGTTGGTGAGCATCATGGCAGTTTACCAATTGTTGTTGCCCTCTTCGGATGAGTGGGTTGGATTTGCAGTGATGAACGAGTTCTTTCGTGAAGCGTATCTGGATGATGAAGAAATGGAAGAAATATGCAAGGTTCTGGAGTTGGCGGTTCATACAGACCGTTGCGTGGAGACCTCTATGTCCAAAATTGAAGAGAGAGATGAAAAATGGGAAGGAGAACAGGAGGAGAATTACATAGAGTGGGAATGGGAGTGCAACGATGCAGTGGAAGAAGGAATGAAGCTGCATTACTCGTTTTGCGAGGAAAGTCGCCCGAATGATGCGCTCGAGAAAAACGTTGGATCAGCAGACGAAGCCAAGTTTTGGAAATGGTTGTCCGTTGTGTCAGATAAGATGAAGCAGAAAGATATCAGATGTACACAGGATCGGTACGAGCAGATATGCGCCTTGGCAGATCGCATTGGCGATGGAAAAGGCGATGCCATCGACGCCATGCTGTCAGTAAAAGGGTGGATGACGAGTACAGAAAAATCTGAATGACTACCTAACTTCTTGTAGTCAACGGAACTTAATTGAACTCTGGCAATGAATCTAAAACTAATTGACTACAAATAGAGACAACAATTGTAGCTGATTGAGCAAAAATATACTGTTGTGAAAAAAAATCATAGGTCAATAAACGGTATCCATTAAACTCTTTACACTTGATTTGTCGTGATATTTTGTATTGTATATTCGTTTTTCAAATGTGTCAATGCTTTCACATCTTTGATCTTTTCCCCTCGATATGATCCCCTTTTAGCAAATATCGGGTGAGAAACGTATTGAAGCGACAAACAAAGCATCCTTGCATGACCGACGATATTGCAACGTCTGAACGACGGTGTGACTTGACGTCAATGAAATTGCGTCATTCAGTACCGTTAAAGAAGGTATAAAAAGCTGCATCGCGCAGTCGACAGACAGTCTGCTTCGAGAAGTCTTAGCGATAACACGTCTATTTGGCAGTCAGCGCAAAACGATGATTCGTACACGCAAGCAAACCAGTTCCATCGTCCGCAAGGGGGTCCTGTGGCTAGAGTCAAAGAAGCCCATCGGCCAAAGACCTTATTCGCTGGTGGTGGATTTCCAAGAATACTTGAGCACTGTGGTAGAAAGATATAAGCACTCGCCATGCATAGAGGCTGTGAAAGGGAAGGGAGACAAGCTGGCGCGAGACATGAACATTGCCATAGACAATCTCGTTGGCGATTACAAAGTTAAACTGGATCGTTTCCAGGCTTCGAATACGCCCGTTCTTAGCTTAACTGACGTAGAACTGGCCGAAGAGTTGCTTCGCTATCGCCTACGAGACTATAGTCTGGGAAATGTCGTGATGCTGCTAAACTGTAACATCGTCAACGCTCTGTATCCCTGGTTCTATGAATCAATTGAGGAGGTAATTGCACTGCTCATGCTAGGCCTGGAAAATGCTAGTGAGAATCTTGCGTCGTTCCGAATCAGCCGGAACTATTTGGAATGCTCATTGGACGAGGCCTTTCGTACAGTTTTTTTTTGCAGGGAATCAAACATGCAACCATTGATAGCTTGGAGAGACCTGCACGTATCTCTCTAATTTGATTATCTGTCATAATCTTGTTACAAATAGTAGGTAAAAAAAGATAATTAAAAGTTAAATGAAGACATTGTCAAAAGTTTATGTTTGTGAGTTGTTTTTATTTTAACAGATTTGGGATAAACATGTAAGAGCAGACATAGCACCGTGGGTCAATCTTTTTAATGCAAACCCGATGTGCAGCCGTCCAATGCCTGGAGAGACCTGCACGTATCTCTCTAACTCGATTGTCTGTGGCAACATTTTTGTTACAAAAAAACGAATAAACGAAAGCGTTGCCAAGTTGACATGTTCGTGTGTTGTTGAACTACTTTCGTGTTCACACATTTAGTAAAACCATATAGAGTAGACAAAGTACAATAAAGTTTGTAAGTTCACGATACCATTTCACGATCCAGAGTTTTGTTTCAAATTAAAAAACTCCAAAAACAAGTCCACGATCGAGAGGTAATCAGACACTGGAATGGTTAGATAATACTCGGCTACCACTTGCTCCCATCGGCGCTGAGTATCAATATCTTTAAGGCACTGGAGCCAGTCGACCATCTCTTTGGCAAAGCGCTCGACAAGCGCGTCCATTCTTGTCGTGATCTTTTTCGAGGGGGGTTTTGAAAAGGCCCACTCCAGCGATGCATCATTCAGTCGCAGCGATTTCGACAACTCGCCACCGACGTCGACTCCGTAGACGCGTCTTGTCTCGCGCACCACCAAGATGTTGGAGGTGTTATTATCCGATGCTCCGACAACATTCTTGGCTACAACGATCCGCAAAACATCCATGGGATTTTCCAACGTGCTAATCCAATCGTTTTCAAATTCGTGTAACTTGCATAGGCCCCTGCTCTCATTGTTCGCCACTAAGCCTTCGCCCAACACATGGCCCGGGTTTCCTATCATGGGACTGGAGAGTCCAACCTGGCCATCGGCCGTGACAAACACTCGCTGTTCGGGAATGCACTCTTGTAAACCCAACACTTCGCGGACCAGCCGAGTTAGACAGACACAGCGAGTCGCCTGTTGATCGAGCCTAAAGGGACCCTTAATCACCCGCCGTCCGCCAACATCAACAAACACAGGCGGTTTTCCTCCAGCTCGCTTCTGTGCCAGGGGCTTTCCTCTCGTGAGATCACGCCACGATGTCGAAGACGCAAATGTATCATCCCACGACAGCGAATTGATCCAGTCGAGTCGCTGTTTTTTGGTTGGAGCGTCATGTTCTCCCGTCTTGCGTTTTTGGCAATGAACTATCGACACAGGATCTTCATTCGTCAATTTTAATCGGAGCTTTAGGATTTCCATCCTCTTCTGAGGAAACCTGGGTGGTACAGATCGGTACACCCGACAAGCCTCGTCCTTGAATGCGGGCTGTCTTCCATCGCTCGTCTGCTCTTCGCACAGGCGTATGTGTTCCATAAACTCTTCAAAGCCCTGTTTGACTCTGTGAGAAGGAGGGCCATGACTGTATGAAACGTTGGGGGGTAACGCCAATCCTTGCCTTTCACAGTATTTTGTGAGCATTGAAGTCGTATCGAACAAATGCTTGCCTCGTCGAGTGTGTCTATCCTCTGCGCAGGCTGGCATTGGATAAGCTCTGCGCTCCATGGGCACTTCCCTCGGTTCGCACGGAAGGTCAGACAAGGAATCCAGACTAGTCTCGTCCGGAAAGCGGCCCGTCAGCACGAGTAACGCATTGAAGATAACAAGATCGAGACGAGCAGATTTATTAGAGCAACAGGTCAAAGCCACCGTTGCGTACAATTCGACGTAGTCTCGTGCTCTGGGATCGAGTGTATCTTCTGCCCGTTTCATCCACCAAAATGCCACCGCAAATCCCAGAATGAGAGGTCGAACGCTCTTTTTGCACAAACTCCACTCGGGCGCCAGAAATTCTTTAATCGTTTCGGCCATGTTTTTCTTGTTGAGTCGCAGTTTTGGAAACATAGAATCCCAAACCACCAAATGTGTGACGGCGGCAGCAAGGCGAAGAGCAGTTTCCGGTGTCATGGGGTACGCGTGAGACACAGCCATCATTTCTCTGTACAGAAAAGACATACAAGCCACAAAATTTGATCGGGCTTCCTCATGCGCGCACTCCTCCAGAAGGTGGTTCCACTCTTGTGGGAAGTCCATAGTCGTCGACTTGTCTAGTTGCCTCAGCACATCGAGACATGCCACACTCAGGTAGGCAGCCGAACGGTCCACAGGCTGTCTGGCCATGGCAGCAGCTACACGCCAGTAGTCGAGCCGTGACACACTTTTAGGACTTTTCAGCACCGCGATAACATCCTGCAGAATTGTTGCTGGACACCGGCCGTGATCCTCGACCAGGAATAGCATCAGTTTAGATGTATCCCTTATCATCGTATCAAGATACTCTTCTAGAAAAAAGAAAAACTGTTTCCAACCACCAGGCAGAACTGCAGGGTTCCTGATCATCTTCTGAACGATAGATCGCAACTCGAACATATCGTACAAGCTGCGTTGACTGACTCTGCTCAACATGATCGCACTCCAAGACCGCCGACAAGTGAACGAACGAGTTTGGTGGAAATCTCTAAGCTCTTGTTCTCAAGATTCGCGCTCTGGCACCACGAGACGTTTCTGAGCTTGAATGCAGCGTCTCTGTTTTTTATAGAGTGCAAACCAAAACGTCATTAAATCGTCATATTACTTTATGACCTCAATCGGGCGGGACCTATGACATCACACAATGACGCTGTTGTGGGTTGTAAAAAGAAGATTATGACCTCGATGGGGTGGAGTCTGACACGTCAATCAATGACGTAGTAGTTTTTTTTCTAATAAAGTTGTTGTCGTCGTTCTTGTAGCTAAACGGCTTATAAGAACCGAATCGAGCTCTCGGCTAGCAAAGAAAATCTGCAAGAAGAAGAAGCGGCCAAACAGACGAGAAAGATGAACAAAGCGAAGCAAGCAACCAAAGAAGAAGAAACCTTACCTTACCTTAGCAAGGACGACCGAGACTATTGTAAAGCGTTCATCAGATACATGAGTGCCATGCAGCAGATAAACCTAAGACGAAAGAAACGGAACCTACCACCTCTAAAACTTCCCAGTCATGCTTTTGTGAATAGAGACAATGAAGTGAAAGGCGACAAAAGGGACCGTCCAGTGAGGACCAGAGTTGTCGCTCGGACACGAAACTTAGAAAAGGTGATTCAACGATTGAAGAATAAGAGAGAAAGCACGGGACAAGAAAAAGTGTCAAATGTCGACAGCAGCTAAAGAAGGAACTTGATAATTGACTTGAATGACAGTGACAATGATTGGACTGGGACATTGATTGCGTTTTTTTTTCAGTGACTTGTATTGTGTTATTTAAAGACTCAACGATTGTTTCACATTAGTTCTTGTATATATCAAATCCGATAAATCGTTGAAAGTATCGCGAAAAAGCAACTCGCTTCATTTTGGATACGAAACATTAGAGTTGGTGTGAAGTAAAGTATCTTGACATGAATAAAATGATGTTACCTTTTTTTGTAAAGAAAGTGTTGTGATTAATACTTGATATCATTGGGTGATGATTTGAACATAGAGGGTGCATTTCATAGCCCCATGTATATGCTTAGTGTTTACAAGGCCATACTTCAGCATTCGAAAGGCAGAGACAGCTATAAAAGAGCATATTGTTTTAAAATCACATAAATAACTCCGATGACAACTTGTAAAGATTTCTACCAGGGTCCAGAAGAAAGAACCAAAGATATTACTTTGACTTTACTCTTAGTAAAACGGACCGTCCAAGAGAGATTTTTTTTTACGACAAGTGTGCATAAATGATTTTATTTTGTGCATTTTGTACCGTATTTTAGCTTTGTAGCTATATAATTTGTTTATTGATATATCTTAAACCAATTCAACCTTTATTCAACTGATTTTTTTTTATCGTTTTAACGAAGTATCTTTGTATTTTTGTTAATCCAGATTGAGGTAAAGGTATTTGCCATTGGACATGGCATTGGCTTCTCCGATATGTCCCTTTTCGCGCGCTTTTATTATGAGTTCGAAATAAGGTACGTAAAGTTTTATTATTCCTTGTCTTGTCTATCCAATGTGGTGGCAATGCATAGTCTTGTATATGCATTTGACACCGTTCATTCCATTGACAATAGGGTGACTTTATTGTACATGGATATCTGAATAAAACGCATACCAACAAGACATTGACGAACCAAAGCGTGGGAGAATGATCACAGATTTTGGCCAGAGGGCTTCACTTAATTTCTTGGGGTTTGCGGCTGACTAGCCGAATTGGAGAATCAGTTTGCATTGCATGATTGTCTTTGGGCTTGTTCGTTTGCACAAGCCAGTGAGCGATGCATTCAGGCAGTATGTTTTTTTTTACTCGAGGGTATCCGATGCGTGCTCCGGTAAACTCCTCGCTCTAACCTGACACACACACACACACACAGGACGAGTCGCCCGGTTTTAGAATTAAAAAAAATCCATACCCATTTTGGAACAGAAACAAGCTTTATTTTTAATTCAATTATCCTATTCTTTAAACCGTGGCAGTTACACCGAGATCGAACATCTAACATGAATGGTTCAAAGAGTTTCTTTGTCCACTTCTTCAAGTCATTATCCGATTAAAAAAAATCTAACACAACTAGTTCAAAGTGTTTCAATGTTCCGTCACGTCATTCTAATCCTCAATTTGGGACACAGTCATTCCTCCATTCTGCCAAAGCCATCAAGGAGTCACAAACTTTTCTCCTCTCGCACTCGACACGCTTCAAAGACGTGGAAATCTGTTCAAACATGTCCTGGGTACACTCTTTACCGCATTTTTTCAGTTTCACAAGCACCTCGTCAAACCATTCCAAGAATTCTGCGGTGATCGTGTCATCGTGACAGGAAGCGATTTTAGCACCCTCTTCATCGAACAGGTACGATAGGGCGAGGCCTTCCTTTCCCTCCTCACTGTGAGGGCATCTATCCTCTCTGTACTCATTCATTCGGCGGCTCGTACAGACCGCAAGGTCCAGCACCTGGCAGATACGCTCGAGCCCTGCGTGATCCAAATGGTTGGTCTTAAAGTATTCTGCTATAGCTTTAAAATGGGGATGGTCGTCAAATCCCCAAGGAGGAATTTTCTCGCACAGGCCAATGTACAACGAAATGCAACTGACATAATTGTTCATCAGCACCATGTTCTCTCGTCTCTGGCGGCAAATGTCTTCAAATGGCTCCGACGTGACCTCCCCCGTCAATGCCTTTTCCATTTTGGCAGTCAGCGCCTCGTCGGTCTGTGTCACCTCGTGTAAGCGTGTCCCCATCTGCACGAGCCAGGGTGGAGCTCCAATGTAGTAAAATTTTGCAGACAATTTGCTGTTGTCCAACCGGTTTGCAAGTTCAACGCCATCCTCCAAGCCTGCTCTCAGGTTGTCTTCATGAAAAGACAGTAGGTGGCACCGGATATCCAGCCAAGGATTTTCATCCTTTACCGTTACGCAGTGGTCCATCAGGGGTCTGCAAAATTCGACAGCGGTAGGGCGGTCGACAAATTTGGGTACTGGATCATCTGTCCCGAGAGGAACGGTGAATGTCCTCCTTCGATTAGAATAGAGCGTTGCCGCTTGAGCCATTCTCCTTTTCAATTCCTTCTGACGACGACTCGGCGATCGGTTACAGAGGGCACTCGAAACAGAGGCCAACATGTTTTTGTCTGCTTTGGTAGCTAATCTCTTGACGTTTCTCTCCATCGCGACTTTTACTGCGCTTGACTCTCGTCTAACTGAACTGAGAACACAGAGCTCGTGAGCACTCTTATAAAGCCAAATCCCTGTTTTCGGCTGCATGACGAAACTCGTGACGCAAGTCCGTTTCACACCCACGCTTTTCCGGTTACATGATTGACGTATACAATACGAGCACGTCGGAGAAAGCTTCTGCCTACATCATTCCGACGTAGTTATTTGACGCCTTTACCAAATGGTATAAAGGAGCACATTTGACTGTCTCTGGCTCAAAACAAGACTTGAAGTCGGACTCGAACGATCATGAAGCGCAAGCATAGCCATACCAAATCAGAGACCGACGAGCAACTCCCTGAGTTTCTCAAGATACAACCTATCGGGACTTTGTCAGAAACCGAGACCATTGCGATGAACCGGGTCCCTTCTAGAGAGGACGTGATACGAGTGGGTGGACGCCTAGTGGACAAAAATGCGATGACCACCATCCCAGGGGCCGACTTTGTCACTGGTTTTCATGACTATTGGACCAGTGTTCATTACGTGCTGCCAGACATGAAAAGGCGATTGGTGGTCAAGGAGCGCAAGGTGTCAAGCAATCTAAAGAAGCTGTCGGAGTATATTACGAACGAGAGCGATGTCGACGATTGTGAACGAATGTTAGAGTGTCCGTCCGAGTATTCGAGTGAGATGGGACTATTGGTATTGTCGCAGTTACCGCCCTGGAACACTCCCAAAGGCGACTGCCTCTGCGCTGACCCGCTGCCAAAAACGACAAAAGCGTATTCCAATGCATGCCAGCCTTGTCTCAAGAGAGCGTTTAGGGAACAATGGATCTTGCAGTACACCAAAAAACACGGATGAGAGACATGAACCAGAAAGTATAGAGTACATGATATTTAATTGAAATGTCATTACAAATAACACGAGTCGTCGTTTTTGCATTGATGTATCGCGAAATCATGTGGCAGTTTACAACTAAAGAATGTACACGAACCCGATTGTAAAAAAGATAACAACAATAAATGAATGTTAAAATGACTCAATGTGTTTGGTAAGAAGGGATAGAACACGATAATCTCAAAGTCCATTATTTAATCCCTTTTTTATCTCCTCTCTGACAAAGGAGAACAAGGCGGCCGAAGAAAGACTGGCATCTCGCACCTATATGGTCCGCTGAGAACCCTCATTTCGCGCAGTCCTCCTTCAATGGAGGTCGGTAAGACACGATCAAATGAGCGGGCTAGTCTGGATGGCGTCTTGCACTTTGGTCCATGAGCATCGAGATTTTTTCTTAGGTGTTAGGTGGGAAGGAATAGATCAAGATAATCGCTTAGGGCGAAGACCCTCTTGACCGTTTTTAAATCTCCGCTCTGGCAAAGGAGAACGAGGCGGCCGAAGAAAGACTGGCATCTCGCACCTATATGGTCCACTGAGAACCCTCGTTTCGCGCAGGCCTCCCTCAGTGGAGGTCGGTAAGACACGATCAAATGAGCGGGCTAGTCTGTATGGCGTTTTGCACTTTGGCCCATGAGCATCGAGATTTTTTCTTAAGTGTTAGGTGCGAAGGGATAGAAGAAGATAATCGCTTAGGGCTAAGACCTTCTTGTCCGTTTTTAAATCCATGAGCATCGAGATTTTTTTTCTTAAGTGTTTCGCGGGAACATTGCGGCCGACCAACCACATGGCAACAGTACCGTAGATTATCGGTTGGGGGGGGGGGGGGAGGAGCAACCTTTTACGCGAGAGAATTGTCTTTTTCCGTGTCCGTTGTAATGTGTCATTCGGCATTGACTTCGCTTTTTGAGCCAGCCTCGGGAAAAAAGTCAATACCCAGTGCCAGGTGCCTCACATTGCGCATTCCCTTGCATTACTTGCCATTTGCAAATGTTCTAACAACCGAGGATTCATCGAGGTTAGTGGTCGCGCTGAGATCTGTCAGACCCGCAAGCAAAATCTAGTCACAATTCTTTAAAAGCACCACTTTATTTTACAAAATAAAATGAACTACAAAATGGACATTTCTAGTCTATACAATGACATCTCTACCGAGCTTCCAGTCGACTAGTGCCACGACCTCGGGGCGGTCTCCATTGACTCCGTCACCGCTACAAATTCGTTCAACAAAGGCCATCAACTGGTCGTACATTGCATCTGTGCAAACCACGCCTGAACTGTGCAATAGGGTAATCGCACAACCAAACCAGTCCCAAAAGGTCGAAGTTTCGTCTAAAGCCCCGTCTCCAGGAGCGCCAGGTAGTGTATTCGGTGCAAATGAATAGGAGAGCCACACTTCTTTGTCCTGCTCTGGATCATCGCCCTTGGCCGGTTCGTCGGATACCTGTGCATGGCGTCGGGTTCTAGCCTCCACGTCCATCACCTGGCAAAATCGCTCCAATTGATTGGGGCTCCCACTGTGCTTTCCAAACGCCTTCGAAACAATGGCAAAGCTAGGATGGTCGTCCACTTGACAAGTCTCGATCACATGCGTGAGGTACACGAAAACGGCAACACAGCTCGTGTACCTGTTCATCTGCAGGATATTAGCTCTGCGCTTCTCCGCCTTCTCGTTGTAACTCTGACACTTTTCTCGCAACTCCTTCATCATTAGGTCCATCTCTAGATTCAATTGAAGGTCGATATCGCAGCATTTCGACAACTTGCGTCCAACGCTCAACATCCAATTAGGAAGCCCTCCCATGGCAAATAGTCGCGCGAGTCTGCTTCCTGTTACGGTCAAAATTTGTTCCCAGTCGTTTTTTAACTCACGCCCTATAACGACAGGCTCCATCGCATCCAGTTTGTTTCGGATGTCATACCAGGAATGCGACACGATTGCGGCCTCGGTGACAGCGCAAAAATCCAGAAGGGGTCTGTTGTGGTCTTTATCGGGGCTGCTCTCGTCTCGACCCGACCAATCCTTGGCCATGGCAAACATTTTCTCCCTGACATCGACTTGGCGGTGTTTGGCCTTGCGATCGGTGATGGCACTAGACACGGCCGACAGGATTGCCTTGTCCCTCTTGGTAGCTTTGCGCTTACAAGAATTAGTCTTGACCATGATCGTTTCACTTCGATCAAACAAACTCAACTGAGTTGATCGGCCCGCGCTCTCTTTTTATAATACCATTTGACGATGACGTTGTAAATCCGCCCACCAATCTTCGTAACTGAAAAGGGCAGGTCTTGACGTGATGGTGACGACACGATCTGACGTACCATTGACGTCAGCAAATTCGAGGCTTGGCGACATGCCACGCAAGTCACGATGTCACGTTGATATTTGGGGCGGGGGCAACTCCTGAGAAAGGGGCAGTAGTTTGATTGGTTGATAGCGAGATAGCGCGATTGACGTAAAAGCCACGTGGTCTTTACGTCACTCGATCACTCGAGAAAAAAAAGGAATAAAAAGACGGTATCGCGCCATCTGGAGGCAGTCTGTTACGAGAAGAGCTGATTGACCCACAGTTAGAAGTGATAATCGAAAGAGAAAAAAAATGGAATCGAAGATACGCACCCGTAGCCAAACCGGTTCCATCATCCGCCAGGGCATCCAGTATCGACAAACCAAGTTTCCCGTCGGCGAGCGTCTCTCTAGCTATTTTTTGGAACTGAAAGACATGTTTCGTGATTTTGTCCGTGACCACGAGAACGTGGCTGGCGTGGACGATGTGGCCAAGAAGGGGGGAGCGTGGTTGCAGGATATGGAGGAAACGATTAAAGATCACATTGACTATTACAAAGCTAAGCTGCTTAAATTCAATGATGCCAATGAACTCATTCTTAGCGAGAGTGATGTTGCATTGGCCGAGGAATTGCTTCGCTCTCAGTACAGGGACAGATCTTTGAAGACTGTTGTGAATCGACTAATGGTTGGATTGATGGTTGCCTATCCTGAGTACTTTGGAGTACCGGACTGGAATCGCGACCCCGCTAGCAAGGGAATTGGAAAGATCCATAAATCTCTGGAAGAGGCTAGCCAGGAACTTGCCTCGTTGAAGAGCAGTGGACAGAACATTCCGCTTGAGAAGGTCTTTGAGGGGTTCTGCAAACATGACGAGAAGGCGGGACCGTTGATTGCCTGGAGGGACTTGCATGTGTTTCTAGAATTTGAAGAAGACTATGTTCCATGTCATTGAGGCGTATTTTATTGAACTGTAAAAAGTGTAAGGAATGAATAAATGTATTTATGATATTCAAGAGTTTTGTTTTGGGGTTGTATTTGTTTCCAGGGGTGGCCATGCTCTTTCGTTTTGGCAAGTGGGGCCAACTTCCCAGAAAGGAACAGTAGTTTGATTGGTTGATAACGCGATTGACGTAGAAGCCACGTGGTCTTTACGTCACTCGATCAATCGAGAAAGAAAAGAATAAAAAGACGGTATCACGCCATTTGGAGGCAGACTGTTACGAGAAGAGGGAAAAATGGAATCGAAGATACAAACGCGTAGCCAAACCAGTTCCATCATCCGCCAGGGCATCCAGTATCGACAGGCTAAGCGCCCCGTCGGCGAGCGTCTCTCTAGTGAGTTTTTGAAATTGGAAAATATGTTTCGTACTTTTGTCCGAGACCACAAGAACGTGGCTGGCATGGACGATGTAGCCGAGAAGGGGCGACAGTTGTTGCATGATATGGAGGAAACGATTAACCGTCACGTTGACGATTACTTAACTAAGCTGTTCCGTTTTAATGATGTGAATGAACCCATTCTTAGCTCGAGTGATGTTGTATTGGCCGAGAATCTGCTTCGCTCTCAGTACAGGGACATATCTTTGTGTACTGTTGTGACTCGGCTAATGGTTGGATTGATGGCTGCCTATCCCGAGTGCTTTGATCTGCCAGTCTGGCATCAAGACCCTACTAATAAGGGAATTGGAAAGATCCATAAATCTCTGGAAGAGGCTAGCGAGGAACTTGCCTCAGTGAAGAGCAGTGGACAGTACCTTGACGTTCCGCTTGGGAAGATCTTTGACCTGTTCTGCAAATATGACGAGAATGCAGGACCATTGATTTCCTGGAGGGACTTGCATGTGTTTCTAGAATTTGAAGAAGACGGCACTCCATGTCATTGAGGCGTATTTTATTGAACTGTAAAAAAATGAGGAATGAATAAATGTATTTATGATATTCAAGAGTTTTGTTTTGGGGTTGTATTTGTTCCCAGGAGTGGCCATGCTCTTTTTTTTTTTTGGCAAGAGACTGTCCCATGACTGAGACTCAAAGACAAATTTTCCAATGGGGGAGGGTGCATGTCTTGTTTTTAAAAAAAGAAGCGGCTGCGGCATTTGCCTCAGTCACGGCCAACTGTCGAGAGAACAAGAAAGATGTTTGAGAATCACCGCTGGGGGTTTTCACAGACTACCCGACACGAGCGCGATACCCGCAAAGATTTCGAAGGCGAAGGCTTTGAAATGTGCGATAACGGAGTTAGCAGTTTGACAAGTCCGAGAATATTTCGCGGGCTGAGATACAGACGATGGATGGACGAGATGTGGGATTCCTACAAGCGTCGTGTCCAGTACATGGAAGAATATCCCCAAGACCCTTTACTTCGCTTAGAGAGGGAATACATGCTGCTTCGAGGGTATTACAAGTATGCAAAGGAAGAAGGGCATCATCCCGAAAGTCAGCGAGTGTTAAAGGATTTGTACGAAAGACACGTCCAAGACAAACCAGTGCCTTTTAACCCTTATTTCATCACTCCGGAAGAACGGGGAATAATGGAAACCGACACGCATTTGCCTGCTTATTCTAGAGCTTTTGCCCACAGTGCACGCAGATCGAAATGCATCGCAATGCTTGACTTCATAAGAAAACCCGGGTCTAACTCTTTGTTCTAAATCAATGAATAAAAACGTTTATGTAACAGCCCGTAACGACAAGTCTTCAAGAGTAATAAAAGTCTTGTTCCCTCGAACAAACGTGGATCCCCCTGCCTGCTCTGTCAGTGTACACTGTTTGGTTGTCTTCTCCAATTGAGAGGAACTGCGAAGGGTTGAGGGCAAAGCAAGCAAACCCAACTGAATTGATCGGCCCGCGCTCTTTTTTTTATAAAGCCATTTCACGATGACGTTGCAAATCGGCCCACTAATCTTCATAACTGGGAAGGGCAGGTCTTGACGTTTATGGTGAGAACACAGGCTGAGGTACCAATCGCGTGAACGAATTCGAAGCTTTGCGACAAGCGCGATTGACGTAAGAGCGACGTGGTCTTTACGTCAATCGCTCACACGAGAAAGAAAAAGAATAAAAAGACCGTATCGCGCCATTTGGAGACAGTCTGCTACAAGAAGAGTCGATTAATCCACAGTTGAAGGGATAACCGAAATGGACACAATGGAATCGAAAATACTCACGCGTAGCCAAACCAGTTCCATTATTCGTGGGGCCATCCAGTATTTACAGACCACTAACACCGTCGTCCACTCGCTCTCTGACGAGTTTTTGGAGTTGGGAAAGATGTTTCGTGATTTTGTCCGAGACCACAAGAACGTGGCTGGCATGGACGATGGAGCGGAGAAGGCGCAACAGTTTTTGACGGATATGGGGAAAACGATTAACCGTAACATTGGCGATCGCTCAACTAAGCTGCATCACTTGACTTTTGATGCAAATGAATCCGTTCTTTGCCCGAGTGGTGTTGCACTGGCCGAGGATCTGATTCGCTGTTATTACAGTGCCGCCCGTCTGTGGGTTGTTGTGAATGAACTAATGCTTGGATTGATGGCTGCCTTTCCCGACTTTGATGAACCGGTGTGGCGTCTTGACCCCACTAGCGAGGAAATGAAAGAGATCCATGAAGCCCTGGACGAGGCTAGCAAAACTCTTGCCTCGTTGAAGAGCCAAGACATCCCGCTCGAGGTGGCATTTGACCAGTTCTGCGATCATGACGAGAAGGCGAACCCAATGATTGCCTGGAGAGACTTGCACGTGTCTCTAGAATTTGATGAAGAAGACTATGTTCCATGTCATTGAGGCTTATTTTATTGAACAGTTATTTTATCACTCGGGAAGAATGGGGAATAATGGAAACCGACGAGAACTTGCCTGTTTATTTTAGAAAACTTGTTCAGAAAGCACGCAGATTGAAATGCATCGCAATGCTTGACCCTGTGAGATGCCCGAGGTCTTCCTATGTTTTGTTCTAAATCAATAAATGTTAAACTTTCACTTGACAGCTTGTGACGACGAGTCTTTAAAAATAGTTAATGTCTTGTTCCCCTAGAAAACGCGAGCGCGGACCGAGTTGAGCTCTGCCTGCTCTGTCAATTTACACCGTTTGAATGCCTTGTCTAATCGAACAGACTTTATTCCTTTATTCGATGGTTGGGACCACAACATTCAAGTTTACAATTCTCCTCTATTTTGTTTTTTTTGCGGCGACTCGGAACATCGCGAACATCGTCGAGACTCTTAATGCCTCACCCTCACCCGCCAACTCCCAGAGGACGGCCACTAGGCTTGGTGGGCTCGCCACAGTTCACACCACTGACCGTTATAGGCGTCCAAGAGTTGACTTTGGTCCAATGCCTCATAAAGTTGTTTGGAAAACAAGTCGTCTACCACCACGCGCCGCCACAGTTTGTACAGGTCTTGATCGGTGGCAAATAGCAAGGCGTCTACCCACGGACTGTCCGGTTCCTCCTGGCATCGTTGCTTTAGGAGGGTTTGACATTTGACCCAGGCTTGCTGTCTCGCTTGCAAAAGGTAGTCGCGCTCATAGCGCGTCAAGTTCATGGGATGTTCACTCCCTAATCGTATCAAATACACTCGAGGCATGTGGTAGGTCTGATGTGATCGTCTTTCTAACCACCGTTTCGTTGGCTGGTCGTTTCATACCGACTGGTTAATTGTCCCCATTCTCGGTGGCACATGGCCAACAGGTGACATGCTTCGGTCAATGTCTGCAAGTTTAAAATTGCAACCAATTTCATTTGGCGGGTCTGGCATCGAGCTCATCATCGAGACTTTATTCTTCCCCCCCCCCTCCACCAACACCCCCCATATGGCAGGTAGATCCACGGGGTTAATAGTGAGACTCTTTACGCCCCCGATATGGCGAGTCGAGCATGGCGGTCTAATTCGAAAGGAGAAAAACCAAGTACTTTTTTTTTCACGAAAAAGCGCGAACCGATCTGTCCCCTGATTTCTCAGTCAAAGTCCGTCACCTCGAACAAGCACGATCCAATCTGTGCCATCTCGGTTCAGCGTGTTCCTCCCATCTCGTTGACCCCCAAGCACGACCCACTCCTTGCCATGTCGGTTCAGTCAAAGTATTCAGTATGTTTCTCTTAACTCTCGAGTTAAGACCACCCGCTTTGTTCCCTGCCTGCTCAGTCAAAACCTACCACCTCAAACAAGTGCGATCCGATCTGTGCCCTGAATGCCCAGTCAAAGTGGACTGTGTGATTGTCTAGTCCAATCGAAATCCTCCACATGAAGGTTCGGAGCGCAGGATTGACATTTAAAATTGCGACTAATTTTATATGGAGGGTCGGGCATGGAGTTCATCATCGAGACTCCACTCTCCCCCCATATGGCTGGTCGAGCCACGAGGTTAATAGCCAGAGACATTTTGTGTCCGCGATATGACGAGTCGAGCATCTAGGTATGAAGCGAGGCGACAAAGTCCAAGTCTTGTTCCCTCGAGCAAACACGATCCAATCTGTGCCATGTCGGTTCAGTGTGTTCATCCCATCTCGGTGGCACCACGCATCTCGTGGACAAACGTGGCACCCTCGAGCAAGCACGGATCACTCTTTGCCCCTGTCGGTTCAGTCGAAGTCTTCTGTGTTTTCCTCTTAACCCTCGAGCAAACACAAACCCACTCGGTTCCCTGCCGGCTTAGTCAAAACCCGCCACTTCGAACATGAGCGAACCGATCTGTGCCCCACCGGCTCTATCAACGTTGGCCACCTCGAACAAGCTCGATCCGTCTGCGCCCTGCCTGCTCAGTCAAAGTGGACTGTGTGATTGTCTAGTCCAATCGAACAAACTTTATTGCTCCCCATGAAAGGTTCGGACCGCAGGATTGAAGTTTAAAATTGCGACTAATTTTATATGGCGGGTCGGGCGTGGGGTTCATCATCGAGACTCCACTCTCCCCCCATATGGCTGGTCGAGCCACGGGGTTAATAGCGAGAGGCTCTTTACTCCCCGATATCGCGAGTCGAGCATCGCGGTCTAATGCAAAGTGAGAAACACCAAGTCTTGTCTCCTCGAGCAAACACGATCCAATATGTGCCATGTCGGTTCAGTGTGTTCTTTCCACCTCGTTTGCGCCACGCGTCTCGAGGAGAAACGTGGCACCCTCGAGCAAGCACGGAGCACTCCTTGCCCTGTCGGTTCAGTGTGTTTCTCTTAACACCAGAAAAACCACGGTGCCCTCGAGCAAGGACGGTCCAATCTGTGCCATGTCGCTTCAGTCAAAGTCCGCTGTGTGTTTCTCTTAATGCTCAAGCAAACACGATCCCATCGGTACCATGTCGGTTCAGTGTGTTCATCCCATCTTGTTTGCTCCAAGCATCCCGTGGACAAACGTGGCGCTCTCGAGCAAGCACAGATCACTCTTTGCTCTGTCGGTTCAGTCAGTCTTAAGGTTTTCTTTTAACCCTCGAGCAAACACAACCCACTCTGTTCCCTGCCGGCTCAGGCAAAACCCGCCACCTCGAACAAGCGCCATCCGGTCTGTGCCCTTCCGGCTCAGTCAAGGTAAGCCACCTCGAACAAGTTCAATCCGTGTGATTGTCTAGTCCAATCGAATAAACTTTATTGCTCCACATGAAAGTTCGGACCGCAGGATTGAAGTTTAAAATTGCGACTAATTTTATATGGCGGGTCGGGCGTGGGGGTCATCATCGAGACTCCACTCTCCCCCCATATGGCTGGTCGAGCCACGAGGTTAATAGCGGGACACTTTTTTCTCCTCGATATAGCAAGTCGAGCATCGAGGTGTAAAGCGAGGCGACAAAGTCCTAGTCTTGTTGCCTCGGTCTGTGAAGGTTGGCCAACTCGAGCAAACGCAATCGCTCGGTGCTCTGCCTGTTCATTCAAAGTGGACTGTGTGATTGTCTAGTCCAATCGAAATCCTCCACATGAAGGTTCGGACCGCAGGATTGAAGTTTAAAATTGCGACTAATTTTATATGGTGGGTCGGGCATCGAGGTCATCATCGAGACTCCACTCTCCCCCCATATGGCTGGTCGAGCCACGAGGTTAATAGCATCGAAGTCTAAGGCAAAGCGAGAAGGTCCAAGTCTTGTTCCCTCGAAAAGGCGCGAACCGATCTGTGCCTTACCTGCTCTGTCAAAGTCGGCCACCTCGAACAAACACGTCTCTCGCCAACTTCCAGAACACGGCCAACTGCCAACTGTGGGCTTTTAACTCCTAACCCAAAGATTTGTCACTCGCTAACTATCGACTGCACGTATTTGACGTAATAATGACGACACGATCTGACTTAAGAAACACGTCAGTCCATGTGAGTCAACAGAAACGCGACAATGTGGTCACTTTCCTTACCGCCTGATGGTCTACTACGCTATGTTCGATCTCACGATGAAATGATAAAGTTCACAAATGGGACTTGTTTCGCTCGCCAACTACTAGAGCCTTGTTAACTGCCAACTGCAAACTGCAGATCTTTGACTTCTCACCCAAAGACTTGTCGCTCGCCAATTTCCAGAACCTTGCCAGCTGCCAACATACCCCACCCGTTTCACAGACATGGTAAAGACTGGTTCGTGCTTGCTCGAGGGTGCGACGTTTGCCCGCGAGATGCGTGGCGCAAACAAGATGGGAGGAACACACTAAGCCGACATGGCAGAGATGGGATCTTGCTTGCCCAAGGGTTAAGAAAAACAGACACAACACTATCACTGAACCTAACATAGTAAAGACTGGTTCGTGCTTGCTCGAGGGGTCCACGTTTGTCCGCGAGATGCGTGGCGCAAAAAAGGTGGGAGGAACAAACTGAACGAATATGGCCAAGATGGGATCTTGCTTGCTTGCTCAGGGGTTAAGAAAAACAGACACAACACTTTAACTGAACCGACATGGCAAAGAGTGGGTCGTTCTTGCTCGAGGGCACCACGCTTGTCCTCGAGATATGTGGAGCAAACAAGATGGGAGGAACACACTGAACCGACATGGCACAGATGGGATCGTGTTGCTCGAGGCTTAAAAAAAAACACACACACAAGACTTTGACTAAACCGAGATGGTAAAGACTGATTCGTTCTTGCTCGAGGGCTCCACGTTTGTCCACGAGATGCGTGGAGCAAACAAGATGGGAGGAACACCTTGAAACGACATGGCACAGATGGGATCGTGTTTGCACGAGGCTTAAGAAAAACACACACAAGACGTTTACTGAACCAACATAGCACACAGATGGGATCGTGCTTGCGCGAGGACGCCACGTTTTGTCCACGAGATGCGTGGAGCAAACAAGATGGGAGGAGCACACTGAAACGACTTGGCACAGATGGGATCGCCCCCCATCGGTTTTTTTTTCCACTACCCCCGTTTGTCTGGGACTCAAAGACAAAAATGAAAGGGGGGTGGGGGTATTGCGTTTGAACGGAGCGGCGTGGGAGACTGGGTGGCACTTTTGGAGCAAACAAGATAAGAGTAGCACACTGAAACGACTTGGCACAGATGGGATCGCACCCATCCGTTTTTTTTTTCCACTACCCCCGTTTGTCTGGGACTCAAAGACAAAAATGAAAAGGGGGTGGGGGTATTGCGTTTCAACAGAGCGGCGTGGGAGACTGGGTGGCACTTTTGTCCAAGGGATTCACTCAACGTCATCATCAATCAACCCACTTCTCTGTTGTTTTTTTTCTTCGAGGGCGCCATCGAGTCATCGCCTCTCTGTACGGAGACAAACACCAGAGGAGAGAAGGGCTGTGGCGATCGGCCGAACACCAACTCGCTCTCCGCCCTCTCGGGGGAACTTTCACTGACCGGATGATGTGTAACTGTGTGGGATCGCATGATGGGCTGACCAGAGAACACTGCACTTGGGTGAACAACTGCCAACTCGCCCCATGCCAACTCGGTCGGCCACACCCAGGCCATGTAATTTCGTAACTGGTGTAATCGAGGGAGTGATGGGGGAATGATCGAGCACCCCCGCAAGACCCGCCATTTGGTAATCAGTTACGAAATTACATGGCCTGGGTGTGGCCGACCGAGTTGGCATGGGGCGAGTTGGCAGTTGTTCACCCAAGTGCAGTGTTCTCTGGTCAGCCCATCATGCGATCCCACACAGTTACACATCATCCGGTCAGTGAAAGTTCCCCCGAGAGGGCGGAGAGCGAGTTGGTGTTCGGCCGATCGCCACAGCCCTTCTCTCCTCTGGTGTTTGTCTCCGTACAGAGAGGCGATGACTCGATGGCGCCCTCGAAGAAAAAAAACAACAGAGAAGTGGGTTGATTGATGATGACGTTGAGTGAATCCCTTGGACAAAAGTGCCACCCAGTCTCCCACGCCGCTCCGTTGAAACGCAATACCCCCACCCCCTTTTCATTTTTATCTTTGAGTCCCAGACAAACGGGGGTAGTGGAAAAAAAAACGGATGGGTAGCCTCGAAAAAAAGAGAAGTGGGTTGATTGATGATGACGTTGAGTGAATCCCTTGGACAAAAGTGCCACCCAGTCTCCCACGCCGCTCCGTTGAAACGCAATACCCCCACCCCCGTTGAGCTGGTGCCTTGCCATACGAAATCTTCCTTGGGAGGGTTAGGAGATGGGGGGGATAGACTGTTCTGTTTTAGGGTGGATAGGTGGTGGAGAAAACGCTAGTGCCAGTCCGTTAGTGTCAAAAAAAGCTCCCGGCTCACTCGAAATCAGTCACGTGACCAGATGAAGACTCGTCATGAGAACGAGGCTGATTATCGGGTAATCTTGCCAATCTCTTTGCTCCAATATACGTATCCTAAGTCAATGAGAGTCAGTCACGTGATCAGATGGAGACTCGTCATCAAGACGAGGTTGATAAGTATCAGGTGATAAGATGAAAAATCATGCCAAACGTGGGGTTAAGCGTCACAATTCCCCCGCCCCCCCCCTTTCCAGGACCCTCCCAAGGAAGATTTCGTATAGCAAGGCACCAGCTCACCGGGGGTGGGGGTATTGCGTTTCAACGGAGCGGCGTGGGAGACTGGGTGGCACTTTTGTCCAAGGGATTCACTCAACGTCATCATCAATCAACCCACTTCTCTTTTTTTCGAGGCCACCATGGAATCACTATGGGCGAGCAGGGAGGATACCGTGATGGGGTGCATCACAGTCCTTCCTCTTATTTCATATTTTCTCTATCAAGGTTGGCCACCTCGAACAAGCTCGATCCGTCTGCGCCCTGCCTGCTCAGTCAAAGTGGACAGTGTGATTGTCTAGTCCAATGGAACAAACTTTATTGCTCCACATGAAGGTTCGGACCGCAGGTTTGAAGTTTAAAATTGCGACTAATTTTATATGGCGGGTCGGGCATGGAGTTCATCATCGAGACTCCACTCTCCCCCCATATGGCTGGTCGAGCCACGGGGTTAATAGCGAGAGACTTTTTTTTTCTCCTCGATACGGCGAGTCGAGCATCACGGTCTAATGCAAAGTGAGAAAGACCAGGTCTTGTTCCCTCGAGCAAACACGAGCCAATCTGTGCCATGTCGGTTTGTGAAGGTTGGCCACCTCGAACAAGCGCAATCGGTCAGTGCCCTGCCTGTTTAGTCAAAGTCGACTGTGTGATTGTCTAGTCCAATCGAACAAACTTTATTGCTCCCCATGAAAGGTTCGGACCGCAGGATTGAAGTTTAAAATTGCGACTAATTTTATATGGTGGGTCGGGCGTGGGGTTCATCATCGAGACTCCACTCTCCCCCCATATGGCTGGTCGATCCACGGGGTTAATAGCGAGATACTTTTTTTCTCCGCGATATGACGAGTCGAGCATCGAGGTGTAAAGCGAGGCGACAAAGTCCTAGTCTTGTTGCCTGGAACAAGTGCGAACAAGTGCAGACCGATCTTTTCGATCGTGTAAAATTACATGGACTGGGTGGCACTTTTGTTTACACGATCTATGTCCGACTCATGTGGAAGGTCCAGCATCGAGGTTTTCCCTGTTTGGAAGGTCGTGACGTGAAGGTTGGGACCGCAAAAACAGTCTAAGTCTTGTTCCCTCGAGCAAACACAGCCACCTCAAACAAGCACGAACCGATCTGTGCCCTGCCTGTGTGATTGTCTTTTCCTTTCGAACAAAGATGGACCGTCGCGAACCGGCCCGATCCCATCTGCGCCTTCCCTATTCAGTCAAAGTCGGCTGTGTGATTGTCTTGTCTCCTCGAGGAGACTTGACCCTATCGAGAAAGCGCGATCACATCTGTGCCTTTGCCTGCTCAGTCAAAGTGGGCTGTGTGGTTGTCTACTCCAAGGGAACAAACTTTATTGCTCCACATGAAGGTTCGGACCGCAGGATTGAAGTTTAAAATTGCGACTAATTTTATATGGCGGTTGGGCATGGAGTTCATCATCGAGACTCTATTCTCCCCCCCATATGACAGGTCGAGCCACGGGGTTAATAGCGAGACTCCTTAGTCTGTGATATGGCGAGTCGAGCATAAGCTTAAAGACGAGACTCGCTGCAATTCTGTGTCACATCATCGCAGCCCGAACTTTCACCTCGACGCGCGGTCCGCCATATGTAGAGGGTCACCAAGACTCGACCGATCGTGTGGGACAGTACATAGTCTCGCCTTTGACCTCACGGCTAGACTGACCACATGAGGAGGGTACCGAGTCTAGTTTCAAATCATTTCCCCATCCCCTTTAAAAAGTGAGACAATTTGACGCGCAGTCTCAATTCTTGCCTTTTGATTCCCAGGCAGGCCGCGGAAAGGAAAGACATTGACCCTGTGTATTGCGAGGGAAGTTGCTACTAGCTATTGCATGATGGAGATGGAGGAGTACTTTTCCCGATTAAAAAAAATACCCAGATATGATTGAACATGCACTTTTTGGGACGAGGTATCACACACTTAGATGAAGTTTACTCGACATGTACGCGGAAAGATTCAAGTATGGTAGGCACACTTTTTTTTATTTTTACAATCTCATTAAAAATGTACGTGTTTACTTTTGTTACATCTTTGTTGTGTTCGCTGAAAGAGTTCCTTGGCGTCTGCACTCCTTTTCTTCATCCCCACGATAGCACTCTTTTCGCGCAAAAACGGACACTGTCCCCTTCCCATATAGAGGAAGGACCTCATGCCATGGTTGTACCTGTACCACTTGTGGGTCCTCTGGTCGAAGCCAAAGACGGGTCTTTGCATTTGAATGGCAAATTGCACCGTCCATCCGACATCTCCTTCCATTTGCTTGTAATTCGAGGTAAACGAACCAAACGCGTAAACGGCCTCCGCTCGCAAAGCGATATGGTAACTGCAATGCAAAAACTCCATGGTTTGAGAACTGTCGATTCTCCTTCTCAACGCCGTACGAGCAGCGTCAGTGGGCGATGCGGCCTGGTCCAAATCGCGCTGCGTTAACGGGGTGATGAATCGAATCCGGGGATGAGAGGGACCTATAACAACGTCGACTTGCATGCCATAATCTCTTGCAAGGCCTTCTGCTTCATCATCCTCTCCACCAGTAATCAACATAAAATGAGATAAAATAGGAATGTCCATGGGGTCTTCAGACGCATCAGTTCCATTCATGGCGTGGTGATGAGGCTCTCTCGCTGTCTTGTCCCCAAATAGTTTCTCTAACTTCTTGCAAGGCTTTTATACAATGCCACCCGGAGTCTGCGTATTGCGCACGTTCTGCCAAATCTCCATTTTTCAACCCCAAAAAAAGAGTGCGATAGGCCTCTTGACAGCACAAACGATCGGGAATCCAACTCAATCCCTCTCCCGCCTTAAAAGCCTCGTCTTTCTCCACTTGACATTTCCAACAGAGAATGTGGTCCAATAGCGCATCGCACCGCCATTGCCAAAATAAACGTTGCTGGTTCAATTCTTCGACGGTTGCGAGCAACTGGTTCGTTTTGTCTGTCAACTCTTGAGAACGTTGCTGGAACACATGTGCAAACCCGGGGTGAGTATAATCTATTCGAGGTTCCATCATCGTCTGGGCGTTGGGCAATTCTATGCCGTATTGGTCATCTTTCCACACATATTTGATAGCCGTCTGAAAGGACAAACCGCTTTGTCGTCGCATCCAATTAACAAAATACACGCACTCGACCAGGGCACAGTGGTGAGTCGAAGGATCTTTGTGATGACCACACCCCTCCACTCCCCCGAGCAGCTCCATTCGACCAAACGGAGGACATCCGTCTTGTTCCAGATCATGACTGGGGATACTGAGCTCATTTAGGAGATCCCTTTCTACATGACCCCCTTTGTAGCCCACGACATTACGTTCGGAAGTTCGATGGCGTTCGTACAGACCACGGACGTCTTCTTGGATCTCGTTAGCGGGTCTAGCTTTTTCCCTTGAAAAGGCCCTGTAGGGTAATCCGTGCACATGTTTCGTCACATATTTTACCGTCATTTGGTCTTGCTTGGGCAAGTCCTTCAGGTACCCTGGTAACTGGTAACGATACGATCCAGCATGATGACGTTGCCAATCGCAATACCCCAACTCGCGAACTTGAAAACCACCTCGACTCTTTACTTGGAAGCCCTCCAGGTCGATCACGACACATATTTTATCCATGACGTAAACGTTTTTTCTCTTTGATGTTACTCTTTTGAGATGCAATGAAAAAGTGATTGCAAAGCAAATGACCCGACTTTTTATGGACGATTTGTGAGATACTTGTCGATACAACGAGTTGTGACGCAATACCTTTTTGACGCAATAAAACTTGTGACGCCCTGAGTGGTGACGAAATGAGAAAGGCTTAGGATGCTTCGAAGTTCGAAAGATCGCGTCAACAGGACAAAGTCGAGAAAATGACGTCGTTGAAACGTGGACGTACCGTCATGGCTTTCGTCGTCAACAGATAAAAGATGACGATAATCTCGTCATGTCCGACAAGAGAGAGAAACCTTTATAAAAGGTTTCGTCGCGGCCGCGGATCACACGAGATAGTTTCAAACACTAGAATACAAAGCTGTAGAAGAGCCAAGGTTTTCCTCGAGACAAAAGATCGGCGTGAACAAAAAGCATGGCGACCGAGGCAAGATCAAGTGGTACAGATACGTCCATCGTGGCTTATTGGAGCAATCAGACTGAAACGAGCGAGTTTGTTTTCCGCGACTTGACAAAATGGCAGACAGAGGATCCAGATGGGGTGAGAATCGTCCTGGACTTTTCTCCCGAGTGCCAGCTTTCTTTCACGCTGTTGGGCACTGAAAAGGTGAAGAACCGGTCCAAGTTGAACACGATCGATCTCATCATGAAAACGATGGAGCTGGGCGAAAGGAAGTTGGCATTGGATCAGTTTGCAAGTGCGCACCATCAATGGCAGAACGTTTTGATTATTGCTGGAGATCTCACCAAGGTGGACCTTGTAAACGCTCAACTCCGACATCGCATCGATGACCCCTTTGACAAGGAGGCCTTGAAGAAGTTTGCCGAACGATTGAAGGCGATTCTCCTAACATTGGTACCAACTGGAAGCAAGATACTGATCGGCTGTCCAACTGGCAATACGCCCATGGCTCTCGTGGCGATGATGATGGCCGACGCGTGGAAGTATTGCCTAGACGGTCACGGTACCCACTGTTTTCAGGTGTTTTGGAGCGCTATAAGACAGGTTTACCTGTCCGAAAGTGATATACCTGGCAGCATGAGAATAACGCCGACGCCGCCTGTACTTCTCGAAGTGTCCATGTTGAATGGGAACGAGGAACTGGAGAGAAAAATCGCACCTGTGGCAGCTAAGTTTGGGTCCCAGAAAGAAGAGCACAAGGACACTTGAAAGATCGAGTGTGGGGAAACGAAGCATTCGAGACAATACATTTTCGCTTTTTATTTTATTCCGCGATATAGGTCATGTTGTGAATCTTTTTAGTTTAATAAAAGTGATCTAAGATGTCGAACCAATCTTGTCTTTTAGAGTAGGCATTGCATCAACGTTCGACTATGGGAAGCGCAGACACGCGTAAATTAAAATGGCGAGGTACACCGTTTGGGGCTCTTTTGAATTTGATGCTCCAGATCGCTTCAGCACGATTCTCCTGGATGAGGTTGTCGTCTCGATCGGGCTCGGTGAAGCCGGGAACTCTGACGGGTCCGATCCTTTGGGCACAATTTTTTGGGATACGCTTGTTGTCTCGGTCGAGCTCAGTGAAGCTGTAGATCTGGACGGGACAGGTATTTTTGATGCTAGAGGTTTCTTGTCGCCACAAAACTGCAAAAGAGTCCCGTTTCTGACAATCTCTGGTTTGGTAGGTGTCACTGGTCGAGATGGACGTGTAGATGGAGCACGAAGGGTGGGTTTGTAATTTACACGAAAGTTGTAAGTGGAGGTGATGGAGACGCTGAGCAGCTTGGAAACTAGTGCCCGCACACCGCATTCGTATTTTTCTTCGGTTGCCGATTCAAAGGGGTGGGCGGTTACGTACTTCTCGAGAGGTGAATCACGAAGGTGGCCCGCAAATTTGTAAAAGATACTTTCTCCTCTAACAAACCAAGAGTTGCGCAAGATGACTGCCCCTTTTTTCCATTCGATCCTACATTTCAGTCTTGGTGGATCGCTCCTTTTGTTGCCCCCAGATAGCGAGATGATCGTCCTCGGGAGTGCTGAAGATGATAAGACATGATTGTGTACCACCAGCCAACATTCAGCTCTCCAGAGGGTACGTGGACACTTGACTACGATGGAACGGTCGTCATTCGGCAGAGTCAACGGCATGGCTATCGCTTTTTTTGACACCTTGACCCTTGGAGGCAAGTTTGAAGCACAAAATGCTCTGGTATCTAGGACAGTGAGGTTTCGTTGTTTCATCAAATGATCGTCTGTTGTCCCCGGTTGTTTCGTACACGGAAAAGCAGTGACATCATTTCCAAACCTACAGTAATGAACCGATGGGAAACATTGACTAAGTCCTCGAAACTCCTTCCGTCTCGATGAGAGAACACTCGTGCAATAGAGCAGAGACGCAAACAGGATATGGCGCATCTCGACCCGAAGACGATAAAAAAGAAAGAATAATAAACAGATAAACTTAACCCCGTTTTTTTTCGTTTCTTTTAATGATCCCTTATCGCACGTTTTTCAAAGTGCGATTTTTCAACATTGGTTTCACCGAGGATATTTTTTCAATAGTCCTTTAAGTCTTTTTTCTATGAACGTGGTGAATACAAAGGACCAAAAAACGCTGTCACAAGAGTATTGATCGCTTCAATCGTTAGAGAATGAACTCCACCCTTTCCTCGTATGACAATACATTGTCACCAGCAATGAACACGTCGATTCCGTTCTCCTTCCCCGACCGAGTTGAATTGGCCAAAGCCTATCAAAACGAATGGCTCGCGAGGCGGGTCTATTTAGAACACGCAAACGTTCGTCTTGCCGTTGGAATATGCGTGTCTCAGTTTGTAGATCGAGTAGGGGCTCGGGAGGACCCGGGAGGACGTTTAAAAAAGGCATGGGATTATATTCTCGAACGCACACGATCCGAGGAGCAGCAAGAGAATTGGGGGCTATTGGAGTCGACTCTCGTCTGTGATACGCACCGCGTCTTGTTCGAAGAGACGATCGTACCGCCAAAGATGACCCGACCGGGTCATCTCAGCAACAGGCCTCGGTATGCAGACGTTAAAGGCTACGCGCGACACTGGTACCCCGTTCCCAAAGACATGGATTCGGCCTTGGTGTCCTTGTTTGACGAGTACAACGTCCGATACGACTCATGTCGCGGTGCTTACGATAAGGAGCTATTTTTGACTTGCGCGTGGTTGACTTGTCGCTTTCTTGCTTTGCATCCCTTCGGTGATGGAAATGGGCGTTTGTGTCAGATTTTGTGCAACTATGCAATGGCAGAATATCATCCCTTTCCAGTAGCCTTTTGTGATACAAACGACTATTTGCCATTGTTGATAAAAGCCCAAGCCACCGGGAACGTTCTCCCACTCGCAACGAACATGGCCTTAAGCACCTGCCTAGCATGGCAATCATTCATGAACACTCTGAATAAGCAGTAAACTTAACAAAAATATTCCAAAGCGACATTTGCCCCATTATTTTTCTCTCACTGCCTCGTGCAAGATTTTTACGAGTCAATAAACACGCTGATCGTGAGAGGCAAAATAAAGTCCCAATAAAAAAAGAAAAAAACGGGCATTGCTTGAAGTAATCAATTTTTTTTTATTTCAGGTTTGCTTGGGACATCATCAAGAACGTCGTTTTCTCGCCTGGCGAGTTGCTGTTTGGCTGAAGTGTTCGTCATCTTTCCTTTTTCTCTTAGCTGCTAGTGTTCGTCTCTTTACAATAGGTTGACATGTTTCTTGGCGATTCTCATCGTCCCCATTCTCGCTTTCCATTTTCCTTGCGGAAGACGTTTCGGGGTTCTTTCCTTCCTCTCTGCGTGCCTCTGCTTCTCCTTCATTCTCTTCCTTCTCGTCCTCTGACTGTTTGGTTTCTTGTTCCAGTTCCTGTGATTCTCCGTTGTCGTTCTTGTTTTCACCGTCGCCCTCGTTTGAAGGTGCCAAGAAAAGTTGAGTCTCTCGACTGTGTCCGTTCAAAAGATTGTAAGCCTTCTGCGATGACTCAGACAATTGGGATATTGTGGGGAATATCATGTTAAAGAGTTGTCGGTACTTTTTGGGCACTTCCAAAACGTCGATCTTTTTGGGGTCTTTCGAAGACGATCGGCCGACAAAGAGGACGGAACGAATGACTGCATCGCCTCGCACCATGGTCGTTCTTCTTTCTAATACCACCTCTTTAACGATGACCAACTCCAACGACATCGGCCCTTCATCATCTTCCATAGACCAAACTGGCTGCACGTACATGTTCTTGTTTTCACTTGTAATGGCGACTTTAGCATTGTTCGGATCCGCTTCCACACAGACGTACTTTCGGTCGTTTGAGATCAGTATTCTTCCTTCCGAGAGGAGGTGACATATGTCGAATGTCACGGTGCCAGGCTTTATTTCTGATGGCACGATAGCGTCGCTCGCCATTTTTTATAGAAATATCAACTGAGTTGTCCAGGTGAGCCCAAGTTTGGTAGATCAATGCTCGACATGCCTCCGTTGTCTCTAAATATACCCTCGACAGCTAAGGCCAGACTAAATTCGAAACTGAAATAGTTCAAGAAGTGTCACGACGAGACGGAGAGACGTTTGGGATAAGGGTGATTAGAGAGACGAAAAGAGGTCGACCTCGGGTAACACGTTCTCGTTCATCCAATCCATGCTTTCGTCATCCCAGTATTGCCCCTCAAAGTTTACGCCACCACGAGTCACAAACGCCTCAATTCTAAAAGGCCACTGGTCTGGTCTCCTCGGCGTCAGTTTTACATTTTCCATCGCGAAATATATAAGTTCCTCCAAAACGGGGCGAATAACGCGTCGGCAGATGTTAAAGATGACACTCAAAAACTTTTGAAGCGTTTCTTCCTCTGGGCACCTGTCGCAGTGAACCGTTAGCAGGACGCATTCAGTGCGATCCCAAACATCCGACAAATTCTCTGACAACCTCAAAAGCTTCGCCTTACAACTCTCCATCAATTCGTCAGGTACGAGCTAGTGAAATATAAAGAAGAAAAAAAAACCCAGAGAAACAAGTAATGGTCCAAAACGCACTATGCTCTACCGTGCAACAGAATTAAAGTACTCACCAGTCGGAGATCCTGAGTTATGTTTTCATCATCAAGTATGGTTCGCATTGCCGGTACGACTTCCCTGTAGGAAAGGGTTCTCAGAGAAAAAAAACATTCCAAACGTTGACGGCAATGCCCACAGAACTCACGGTTCGTTACTTCCCATGCCACTTGACAACGGCGATGCACGAACCGACGACAACACGACAAATATACAGTACACTTAGCAAAAGCCCTCGTTGGTAGGAGACAAAAGAAACATTTCTCGTTGGTCTGATTCTCGGACTCTGGAGCAACACCCTGCAAGCGCCGGCTTCGGCGCCGAGTAGTCATGTTCGCTCGGCAAAGCCATGGCGAACAGACAGATTTATGTCACAGGTTCGATCTTAGATGACATGAAAACTTCAAATTTTGAAGAGTGTTATGGGTCCTCGTTCGCTTGACGGCTGTAAACAATACACAACCACTTTAGATACCCCAGCTGCGCCAGGCGTTGGTAGATACCCAAAAAGACCAAAATCCACTCAAATTTCCCACGCTCTTGTGTTAAGTGTCCGCTCTGGCAAAGGAGAACGAGGCGGCCGAAGAAAGACTGGCATCTCTGCAAGGCACGTCCCTTGGGGACACCTTCTCGGATAGGGCTGCGAGAAACCCTCATTTCGTGCAGTCCTCCTTCAGTGGAGGTCGGTAAGACACGATCAAATGAGCGGGCTAGTCTGGATGGCGTCTTGCCTTTGGCCTATGAGCATCGATAGTTTCTCTTAGGTGTTGGGTGGGAAGGGATAGAACAAGATAATCGCTTAGGGCTAAGACCTTCTTGTCCCTTTTTCAATGTCCGCTCTGGCAAAGGAGAACGAGGCGGCCGAAGAAAGACTGGCATCTCTGCAAGGCACGTCCCTTGGGGACACCTTCTCGGATAGGGCTGCGAGAAACCCTCATTTCGTGCAGTCCTCCTTAAGTGGAGGTCGGTAAGACACGATCAAATGAGCGGGCTAGTCTGGATGGCGTCTTGCCTTTGGCCTATGAGCATCGATAGTTTCTCTTAGGTGCTGGGTGGGAAGGAATAAGATAAGATTTTCTCTAAGAGGTAGAAAGAGGTAGAACCTTTTTGTCCCTTTTTCAATGTCCGCTCTGGTAAAGGAGAACGAGGCGGCCGAAGAAAGACTGGCATCTCGCACCTATATGGTTCGCCGAGAACCCTCATTTCGCGCAGTCCTCCTTAAATGGAGGTCGGTAAGACACGATCAAATGAGCGGGCTAGTCTGGATGGCGTCTTGCACTTTCGCCAATGAGCATTGAGAATTTTTTGTTAACTGGTAAGGAGGGATGGACTCAGATAATCATTTAAGGCTTAGATCAAGTCTCTCGCTGTTTTCTTAAATCTCAGCTATGGCAAAGAAAAACGAGGCGACCGAAAAGAGACCAGTATCTCGCACTTATACCGTCAACTGTCTGCTTCTCTTGACCATAGGAAAAACGTATCCCCTTGAGCAAGCACGATCCAATCTGTGCCATGTCGGTTCAGTGTGTTCATCCCATCTCGGTGGCACCACGCATCTCGTGGACAAACGTGGCACCCTCGAGCAAGCATGACCCACTTTTTTCCATCTATGTTTAGTCAAAGTGTTGTGTGTGTTTCTCTTATTCATCGAGCAAGCACGATCCCATCTGTGCCATGTCGGCTCAGTGTGTTCATCCCATCTCGGTGGTACCACGCATCTCGTGGACAAACGTGGAGCCCTCGAGCAAGCATGGCCCACTTTTTTCTATCTACGTTTAGTCAAAGTGTTGTGTGTGTTTCTCTTAACCCTCGAGCAAGCACGATCCCATCTGTGCCATGTCGGCTCAGTGTGTTCATCCCATCTCGGTGGTACCACGCATCTCGTGGACAAACGTGGCACCCTCGAGCAAGCACGACCCAATTTTTGCCATGTCTTTTCCGTCAAAGTCTTCTGTGTGTTTCACGATCCAATTTGTGCCATGTCGGTTCAGTGTGTTCATCCCATCTCGGTGGTACCACGCATCTCGTGGACAAACGTGGAGCCCTCGAGCAAGCATGGCCCACTTATTTCTATCTACGTTTAGTCAAAGTGTTGTGTGTGTTTCTCTTAACCCTCGAGCAAGCACGATCCAATCTGCGCCATGTCGGCTCAGTGTGTTCATCCCATCAAGTGGACAAACGTGGCACCCTCGAGCAAGCACGACCCAATCTGTGCCATGTCTTTTCAGTCAAAGTGTTGTGTGTGTTTCTCTTAACCCTCGAGCAAGCACGATCCCATCTGTGCCATGTCGGCTCAGTGTGTTCATCCCATCTCGGTGGTACCACGCATCTCGTGGACAAACGTGGCACCCTCGAGCAAGCGCGACCCAATCTTTGCCATCTCTTTTCCGTCAAAGTCTTCTGTGTGTTTCACGATCCAATTTGTGCCATGTCGGTTCAGTGTGTTCATCCCATCTCGTGGACAAACGTGGCATCCTCGAGCAAGCACGACCCAATCTGTGCCATGTCTTTTCAGTCAAAGTGTTGTGTGTGTTTCTCTTAACCCTCGAGCAAGCACGATCCCATCTGTGCCATGTCGGCTCAGTGTGTTCATCCCATCTCGGTGGTACCACGCATCTCGTGGACAAACGTGGAGCCCTCGAGCAAGCATGGCCCACTTTTTTCTATCTACGTTTAGTCAAAGTGTTGTGTGTGTTTCTCTTAACCCTCGAGCAAGCACGATCCCATCTGTGCCATGTCGGTTCGGTGTGTTCATCCCATCTCGGTGGTACCACGCATCTCGTGGACAAACGTGGAGCCCTCGAGCAAGCATGGCCCACTTTTTTCCATCTACGTTTAGTCAAAGTGTTGTGTGTGTTTCTCTTAATCCTCGAGCAAGCACGATCCCATCTGTGCCATGTCGGTTCGGAGTGTTCATCCCATCTCGGTGGTACCACGCATCTCGTGGACAAACGTGGAGCCCTCGAGCAAGCATGGCCCACTTTTTTCCATCTACGTTTAGTCAAAGTGTTTTGTGTGTTTCTCTTAACCCTCGAGCAAGCACGATCCCATCTGTGCCATGTCGGTTCAGTGTGTTCATCCCATCTCGGTGGTACCACGCATTTCGTGGACAAACGTGGAGCCCTCGAGCAAGCACGACCCAATGTGTGCCATGTCTTTTCAGTCAAAGTTTTGTGTGTGTTTCTCTTAACCCTTGAACAAGCACGATCCCATCTGTGCCATGTCGCCTCAGTGTGTTTATCCCATCTCGGTGGTACCACGCATCTCGTGGACAAACTTGGAGCCCTCGAGCAAGAATGGCCCACTTTTTTCCATCTACGTTTAGTCAAAGTGCTGTGTGTGTTTCTCTTAACCCTCGAGCAAGCACGATCCCATCTGCGCAAATTCGGCTCAGTGTGTTCATCCCATGTCGGTGGTACCACGACTTTCGTGGACAAACGTGGCACCCTCGAGCAAGCACGACCCAATCTGTGCCATGTCTTTTAAGTCAAAGTGTTCTGTGTGTTTCTCTTAACCCTCGAGCAAGCACGATCCCATCTGTGCCATGTCGGCTCAGTGTGTTCATCCCATCTCGGTGGTACCACGCATCTCGTGGACAAACGTGGAGCCCTCGAGCAAGCATGGCCCACTTTTTTCCATCTACGTTTAGTCAAAGTGTTGTGTGTGTTTCTCTTAACCCTCGAGCAAGCACGATCCCATCTGTGCCATGTCGGTTCAGTGTGTTCATCCCATCTCGGTGGTACCACGCATCTCGTGGACAAACGTGGAGCCCTCGAGCAAGCATGGCCCACTTTTTTCTATCTACGTTTAGTCAAAGTGTTGTGTGTGTTTCTCTTAACCCTCGAGCAAGCACGATCCAATCTGCGCCATGTCGGCTCAGTGTGTTCATCCCATCTCGTGGACAAACGTGGCACCCTCGAGCAAGCACGACCCAATCTGTGCCATGTCTTTTCAGTCAAAGTGTTGTGTGTGTTTCTCTTAACCCTCGAGCAAGCACGATCCCATCTGTGCCATGTCGGCTCAGTGTGTTCATCCCATCTCGGTGGTACCACGCATCTCGTGGACAAACGTGGAGCCCTCGAGCAAGCATGGCCCACTTTTTTCCATCTACGTTTAGTCAAAGTGTTGTGTGTGTTTCTCTTAACCCTCGAGCAAGCACGATCCAATCTGCGCCATGTCGGCTCAGTGTGTTCATCCCATCTCGTGGACAAACGTGGCACCCTCGAGCAAGCACGTTCCAATCTGTGCCATGTCTTTTCAGTCAAAGTGTTGTGTGTGTTTCTCTTAACCCTCGAGCAAGCACGATCCCATCTGTGCCATGTCGGCTCAGTGTGTTCATCCCATGTCGGTGGTACCACGCATCTCGTGGACAAACGTGGCACCCTCGAGCAAGCATGGCCCAATCTGTGCCATGTCTTTTCGGTCAAAGTGTTGTGTGTGTTTCTCTTAACCCTCGAGCAAGCACGATCCCATCTGTGCCATGTCGGCTCAGTGTGTTCATCCCATCTCGGTGGTACCACGCATCTCGTGGACAAACGTGGCACCCTCGAGCAAGCATGGCCCAATCTGTGCCATGTCTTTTCAGTCAAAGTCTTCTCTGTGTTTCACGATCCCATTTGTGCCATGTCGGCTCAGTGTGTTCATCCCATCTCGGTGGTACCACGCATCTCGTGGACAAACGTGGCACCCTCGAGCAAGCACGACCCAATCTGTCCCATGTCTTTTCAGTCAAAGTCTTCTCTGTGTTTCACGATCCCATTTGTGCCATGTCGGCTTAGTGTGTTCATCCCATCTCGGTGGTACCACGCATCTCGTGGACAAACGTGGAGCCCTCGAGCAAGCACGACCCAATGTGAGCCATGTGTTTTCAGTCAAAGTTTTGTGTGTGTTTCTCTTAACCCTCGAGCAAGCACGATCCCATCTGTGCCATGTCGGTTCAGTGTGTTCATCCCATCTCGGTGGTACCACTCATTTCGTGGACAAACGTGGAGCCCTCGAGCAAGCACGACCCAATGTGTGCCATGTCTTTTCAGTCAAAGTTTTGTGTGTGTTTCTCTTAACGCTTGAACAAGCACGATCCCATCTGTGCCATGTCGGCTCAGTGTGTTCATCCCATCTCGGTGGTACCACGCATCTCGTGGACAAACGTGGAGCCCTCGAGCAAGCACGACCCAATGTGTGCCATGTCTTTTCAGTCAAAGTTTTGTGTGTGTTTCTCTTAACGCTTGAACAAGCACGATCCCATCTGTGCCATGTCGGCTCAGTGTGTTCATCCCATCTCGGTGGTACCACGCATCTCGTGGACAAACGTGGAGCCCTCGAGCAAGCACGACCCAATGTGTGCCATGTGTTTTCAGTCAAAGTTTTGTGTGTGTTTCTCTTAACCCTCGAGCAAGCACGATCCCATCTGTGCCATGTCGGTTCAGTGTGTTCATCCCATCTCGGTGGTACCACGCATCTCGTGGACAAACGTGGCACCCTCGAGCAAGCACGACCCAATGTGTGCCATGTCTTTTCAGTCAAAGTCTTCTGTGTGTTTCACGATCCCATTTGTGCCATGTCGGCTCAGTGTGTTCATCCCATCTCGGTGGCACCACGCATCTCGTGGACAAACGTGGCACCCTCGAGCAAGCATGGCCCACTTTTTTCCATCTACGTTTAGTCAAAGTGTTGTGTGTGTTTCTCTTAACCCTCGAGCAAGCACGATCCCATGTGCGCCAATTCGGCTCAGTGTGTTCATCCCATGTCGGTGGTATCACGACTTTCGTGGACAAACGTGGCACCCTCTAGCAAGCACGACCCAATCTGTGTCATGTCTTTTCAGTCAAAGTCTTCTGTGTGTTTCACGATCACATTTGTGCCATGTCGGCTCAGTGTGTTCATCCCATCTCGGTGGTACTACGCATCTCGTGGACAAACGTGGAGCCCTCGAGCAAGCATGGCCCACTTTTTGCCATCTACGTTTAGTCAAAGTGTCGTGTGTGTTTCTCTTAACCCTCGAGCAAGCACGATCCAATCTGCGCCAATTCGGCTCAGTGTGTTCATCCCATCTCGGTGGTACCTCGCATCTCGTGGACAAACGTGGAGCCCTCGAGCAAGCATGGCCCACTTTTTTCCATCTACGTTTAGTCAAAGTGTTGTGTGTGTTTCTCTTAGCCCTCGAGCAAGCACGATCCCATCTGTGCCATGTCGGCTCAGTGTGTTCATCCCATCTCGGTGGTACCACGCATCTCGTGGACAAACGTGGAGCCCTCGAGCAAGCATGGCCCACTTTTTTCCATCTACGTTTAGTCAAAGTGTTGTGTGTGTTTCTCTTAACCCTCGAGCAAGCACGATCCAGTCTGCGCCATGTCGGCTCAGTGTGTTCATCCCATCTCGTGGACAAACGTGGCACCCTCGAGCAAGCACGTTCCAATCTGTGCCATGTCTTTTCAGTCAAAGTGTTGTGTGTGTTTCTCTTAACCCTCGAGCAAGCACGATCCCATCTGTGCCATGTCGGCTCAGTGTGTTCATCCCATCTCGGTGGTACCACGCATCTCGTGGACAAACGTGGCACCCTCGAGCAAGCATGGCCCAATCTGTGCCATGTCTTTTCAGTCAAAGTTTTGTGTGTGTTTCTCTTAACCCTCGAGCAAGCACGATCCCATCTGTGCCATGTCGGCTCAGTGTGTTCATCCCATCTCGGTGGTACCACGCATCTCGTGGACAAACGTGGCACCCTCGAGCAAGCACGACCCAATCTGTGGCATGTCTTTTCAGTCAAAGTCTTTTTTGTGTTTCTCTTAACCCTCGAGCGAGTACGATCTCATTTGTGCCATTTCAGTTCAGTCAGAGTGTTGTGTGTTTCCCAAAACTCTCCAGCAAGCAGGATCCGATCTGTGCTATGTTGGTCCACTGTGTTCCTCTTAGCGTCCGAAAAAGCGTGTCGCCATCGAACAAGCACGATCCAATCTTTGCTATGTCTGCTCAGTGTACTTTTTTTTGACCGGAAGTGTATGTTGACCTTGGATGACCTGTCGTGGGCAGGTGATGCAATATCTCATTCTCCTTTAAATAATTTTATTGGTTCATTGAGATCACGCGATCACAAAAGAGGTATATCAATAAGCAGCTCCGTTCATGCGTGCTGTTTTTGGTGGACAGCCATGAGGTAAAGAGGTAGATCAAGGCAAATGATGGAAGATGAATAGAAGTCTTAAGGTAAGATTTTCTTTTATTCAGTAGTCTTGACAATGACAATGCGCGTTTTCATAAGATGAGACTAGAATAAAACCACCTCTGTGGGCTAGGAGCTTCTTGTCCCTTTTTGATTTCTTTTAAATCTCCGCTCTGGCAAAGGAGAACGAGGCGGCCGAAGAAAGATTGGCATCTCTGCAAGGCACGTCCCTTGGGGACACCTTCTCGGATAGGGCTGCGAGAAACCCTCATTTCGTGCAGTCCTCCTTCAGTGGAGGTCGGTAAGACACGATCAAATGAGCGGGCTAGTCTGGATGGCGTCTTGCCTTTGGCCTATGAGCATCGATAGTTTCTCTTAGGTGTTGGGTGGGAAGGGATAAGATAAGATTTTCCCTAAGAGGTAGAACCTTTTTGTCCCTTTTTAAATCTCCGCTCTGGCAAAGGAGAACGAGGCGGCCGAAGAAAGACTGGCATCTCTGCAAGGCACGTCCCTTGGGGACACCTTCTCGGATAGGGCTGCGAGAAACCCTCATTTCGTGCAGTCCTCCTTCAGTGGAGGTCGGTAAGACACGATCAAATGAGCGGGCTAGTCTGGATGGCGTCTTGCCTTTGGCCTATGAGCATCGATAGTTTCTCTTAGGTGTTGGGTGGGAAGAGATAAGATAAGATTTTCTCTAAGAGGTAGAACTTTCTTGTCCCTTTTTCAATATCTCGCACCTATATGGTTCGCCCAGAATCCTCAGTTTGCGCAGTCCTCCTTAAATGGAGGTCAGTAAGACACGATCAAATGAGCGGGCTAGTCTGGATGGCGGCTTGCACTTTGGCCCATGAGCCTTTTTTTTCCCTGGGTGGTTTGGAATGGTTGTTGACCAGGGGCGGTTGCCATGAGAATTTAGGCCACTGGACAGTCCAAGACAGCACCTTCAATGGAGTCCTGGCAAGACGATTGAGCTTTAGCTGATGATGACCTCAAGGTAGGATTTTATTAGGTTGAACGTTTTTAGGAGTATTTGATAGAGACCATTCCAAACTTCTAGATGATGTTGTAGAAATGTAGAGAATTGCATCATTGACACTGTCCATATGATGCCTACTTTTGTAGCGTTCAATGTAGGGCTCCTGTTGAACGTTCGTTTCCATCGTTGTTAGTTATCTCATGACCTTAAGCTGTTATGACCGGGATCGACGGTTACCGGATAACTAAAATACTGAGTATTGTACGTAACCTTGACGAGTCGTCCAGGTTCGTAACCTGTGCCGTGTGAGCCTGCCCTTTCGATGTCGATAACACAATGACCTAGGTGCACTTGGAGTTCGCGTATTAGCTCTTGATCGTCCACTAGTTCCCCGGCACCAATTATCGTAGCCGTTTGAGAATCAACGCCAACATTGTCGAGGAGATGCGAGGCCGTTCTGAGCCGCTCGAGAGATAGCACGGTCATGGGCTGGAGTGCGCTGACTCGTTGTCGACAATATCCGCAGTAATAATGATCTGCGACCCAGTGCTTGTGACATTTCTGGTGAAATATGTTCCCGCAACAAGGCATTTTAGCGGTTTCGTCACCGCCTTTGTCAAGACAATAAAAACAATCGTGGTCTGTTCGGTCCATGGTATCGCCGACCTTTGAAGGAAAGGTCGCTCGATATATTGTTCCACTTGCAAATAAAACTATTTGAAATTGTTAGTTTTTATTTATTGTTTTTTGAAACGGTAAGGTACTAAATCGTAGAGAGACTTTAATTGAAACGGTCCCCCGTTTTTATTCGTGGCTAAATTAGGTAAATGACAGTTAGCCTTTTTACTTAACTGTAGGGTAACGAGAGATTAGGAGGCTCGAGTACATGTAATGTTTTTATTGGCACTCGTCTGGTTTCTGTTATTCTTGATCCTCATCTTCGTCTGCGTCCTCTTCTTCGGAGGCATCCTCTTCGTCCGGTGAGATGGGCGAATTTTCGCCCATCAGATATTTAATCGCACGATTGAAGGGGTGACAATCGCCTGAACTGAAAACGATCAACATATCATTTTCAGAATCTAGTAGGTTTTTCTTCAAGAGCTTGTTTCTTTCCAATGCAAGTCTTACGAATTCGAGCTGCTCGTGTTCATGCAAAATCAGGGACTTGAAACGTCTCATATACTGAGCTTGAAGCTTCTTTCCGTTGGTGATTGCATTACAAACTTCCAGCGTTTTTTGGACAAAATCCTCCCAATCTTGCCTTTGCGAAATGCCTTTACAGCCCCGCAAAATGACCACGAATGCACGTACGTCATTCCAACTCGACCCAAGCGGGATGGTAGCGCGCGTAAGCTCTCTGAAAGTATTTTCGTCTAACCAGAGCTCGATTGCCTCGGTCCATGACTTGTCGCGAATTGTCTGCGAAATTACGACTGTCCTCGATCCCACTTCTAAGTTTTGGAAGCCATCGGCCCTTAAAGTTTTCTTCTGCAAAAATATGGGGCTCACCAGGATGGTATTGGCTTTCTTCGGGATAGGTCGATGAGATCCTTGATTAAGCCGGTCAAGGTACTTTCTCTTTCTTGGGTTTCTAAGCACTGCCTCTTCCTCGTTTAGAAGGATCTGCTGGTTGGCCATGGTGGCTGCCCCACTCTTATTCCATCGAGTTGTTTAATGATATCAAGAGAATACACGCATCTGCTATGATATCAATTTTCCCCTTTAACTGTCTGTCTGATGCGACCACTGACGGTCACTCTCAGCGGGGTATAGCTCGTGGTACGTTCCACCGAATCCCAAATTTTCGCTCTTTCAGTGCACCGATAAAGTTAGCAAGCAAGGGTTAAGTGGTCATCGACATCGACGGTATCGCAACACCATGGAGGGGATGACGAAGAATACTCCCTTTGCTGTAATGACCGCCGCAGTCATGTCTTCACCGAGAGGAACGCCCATATATCGAGAGATTGCCTACTCTCGTCACCCCTACTCAAAGATCAAGGAAAAGAGAGTTCGCGTGTGGCGAATCAACACACCTCACTCGTTTTTGGAGCTAAGCAATGATGATAGGGATAAGGAACAAGACGCTCGCAGGACCGTGCACGGATTGAAGTATTTGCCCAACATAAGCGAGAAAAGGAAGAACATCGAACAGTACGAGACTTACTCCGTGGTGAAGGAAGCTTGGAAAGAACATTGCCAGAAGACTGGGAAGCGGGTGACGGTTTTTCACGTTCAAGAAGAATTGAGGGAGCTCTTAAAGTTGTTAGAGATTCCGTCCATCCCTATAAAGACCGCATTCAAGGGCAAAGACTTCGACCCCTACGACAAACAATTGACAGAGATTGCCCCCGAGTTCACATGTCAGTTACCGCACGATTATGATCGTCCCTGTCAGGCAACGCTGGCCATGCGATGGGCACTATTTGTCCACGACGCTCTGAAAGAGGTACCGCAAAAACCCAAGACTGATTCCTGGGCAGATAGGGTCGAAGAGGATGAAAAAGAAGAGGTAAAGCTCAAGGAGGGTGACAAACCCGCCAAGAAGTGCAATGGAGTATCCAAGGCCAACAGCAAAAAGGAGACAAAATAACAAGTGACACAAGATCATTTAATCGTTAAAAACAATAAACATGTACAACAGTAAACGTTTGTTTCTTATTCTGTACGTTTTCTCTGCTTGTATGTAATGCGCCTCGCTAACGGTCGTCCGTCGAAAGGCATATTGAACCCGCATAAAGATATGACGCAATTCCACACCCCCAAGTTCTGTACCAACGGAAACAAGTCAAAAGGTTTATCGGGATCACTTCCCGCTATGTAGTGACGGGTCCATTGGCGACACCTGAAGACGATGGTAAATTCCACGATCTGATCGAGGTCAACACCCAAACGTCTCCGTGTCCATCGCTCCAGGCTGTCAAAAACCCGAGATTCCACGTCCTGGGCTTTCTTTAGAGCATCTTTCAAGCCTTTCAGACACCAATCATGCCTTCCATTTAGTAAGGTGATACCGACACTCAAATTAGTTACTTCGATTTGCTCGGTCCAATCCTTGACCGCTTCATGTATTTCCCGAGTAATCATAGTCTGCCATATGTCCAAGATTTCTACCGTTGTCGGGACCGGGAATTGTCCTTCATCGACTTGTCCACATGAAAATCCAGTGGGCAACATCGCTTGACGCAGGACACACGGTTTCACAGTTGCGTCCAAAGGCTGTAGTGTGCACGGTTCCAATTTATTCAGTAAACCTTCCATCGGATCCTTGTCGCAACCAGGACAACGTTGAAGGTGACTATCCTCGATACAGGCCAGGTGCACAATTCCCCTCTCACAGCAACGGCGGCGCATTGCATCATTTGACTGGCACGGCTCGAGGCACACTCTGCACATCCACTCCATTTTCGGGGTACTGATCGGAAGAATGTTGGATTTTTTTATATCCTCTCAAAGAAACATCATTGGCTATGACGCGGATGACGTTTGTTTTTACGTCATAATACGTTGTATTGACCCGAGTAGGCTGATATTGATAACATCTGAGGTTTGGTTCTACGTCATAGGGCGCGGTATTTACAAAGTTTAGAGGTTCTCGTACGTCATTGGGTGTGGTGTTAACGTCATTAAAAGGCCTGGTTGCTTTTTTCTGCACTGGCCTACAAAAGCGAGCGATCGGTTAGTTTGGGTAGAATTTTTTGTTTGAAAGCATGGAAGACCGCCGATGCTTCAGTTGTCGCAGTATTTTGTCTGCTGGCGATCGATTCGACCAGCGCGCCTACCGACGAAATTGTTGCTCTATTTTCATGCATCACGATTGTATTCTGAACAGAGACCTGACCAATTGTCCATCCTGTGGTAGCGAAACCAATGGTTTGATCTGGGAACCCTTGCCAGTTGTCAAAGAGCCGTGTGAAGTTATACTAATCATTGACAGTTCAGACGAAGAGGACAACGATGAGGACCCGATTCCGTATAAAAGGTTCAAACAGGAAGAGCAAAAGATTGAGTCGACTTGTGTCTTTTGCTTAGAGGAGGAAAAGGATAAACAGGATCCGTTGCTTCAGGCTGAATGTTGTCGCCAATTTGGTCACCTTTCTTGCCTTCGATTGTATTATCGTGTGCCTGCCGAATGTAAGAATATGGAAAAACGAAACGAGGCTGCGAAGGACCTCGAGGCTCTTAAATGTTTTGTCTGTAGGAAAGAACGTTCTAACGAGGTTGTGGGACTCAGAAAAGTTATCCCAACCTTGCTCCCGAGGGTGACGGGTCGCGACAGTGTTATGACGGCAAGGGATGCTAATAAAGTCCTAGATGTGTGGTATGCTATGTTTGAGAAGCATATCAACACCCAGACCAAGCTTTGCAAACATTGGATGAGAATCGATGGTGGCACTGGTTGGGCCATGCGTCGAGATGGCAGTATAGAAATGTTTGAATTTCCATGTTCAACCCAGGCAAAAAGAATAGGGGCTTTTAGAGAAGAACTCATGAAAAGCATTAAAAAGATGGTTCGCGTTTGGGCTGGATTGACTAGTGACACTAAGTTTAAAGAGGAAACATTTAGACGATTCTGTTTGGACAACATTGTGGAAGCAACTTTGTCGTTTCAGTTGAGCCAGTCTTGTACTTTAAGGCGCCGACCGCAAGGCCAGGAGGTGCCACCGTTCTGTACTGAGTCATATTTGGCTAGGCTTTGCACGTGGGAAATGACTGGGCATTTTTTTGATTTCGATGAGATCGTAGACTCAATAAATAGCAAGTGTTTTGTTTGGAACAATAAGCGCCTTCGATAAGCACAGCCCCGATAGATAGGGGAAGACTTTGACTGTTGAAGTTTACCTAGGTTGTATTCGTTTTTGTTTTAAGACTAAAGAAATGATTATCTGACAATTTGAGTATGTAATTTATAGTGTTGATACAGTAAAGGTTCACTAATGCGTTCTAGTAACTAGCAATGCCTGAGCCTGTACACGTTTACCATCTAGTATTAAATTTTTGCTGGGACTTTTATCAGTTATGATCTTGTGAGATCGTGTGAAACATCGTGGAATGACCACGACAACAATGTTTTAATGCTATGATAGATAAACTCACTCTCCAACGGCCACGGGAAAACCGTCTGGTTCGCCGATATATAGTTTAATGGATGAAAGTGCAACTCTGTGCCTTAAATCAGTGCCCATTTTACGTGAGGCGCACCATGAGAACAATAGTGATCAACAAACCACTTTGGGAACGTGACTCAATAAAACGCTGACCCCATTCCTAGGCATTCGAGGACACTAGTTGTCATACATACAAAGGCAAAATTTGGCAATATTAGAGTGGCTTTTTAAGCTTCCTCCCCCCCCCCCCCTTGCCTGAAAAAAAAAAAAAGAAAACCTGTCAACAGACCACATCTCATAAATTCAAAAACTTTATTTATAGATAGATATTCATTCCCAAATTGAACAATGTTTCCACGCATCTGAGAATCTTCGATCCTTGGCCTTTATTCGATTCACGATCCTTTGGATTTGAACCATCGCCATCGTTCCGCATTCAAGCTGAACCCATTGAAATTCTCTCACCCATTTGCGCACCCACTGCCACCAAGCATCTTCATTTTCGTCTTGCCTCTCTTGGCCCGCTGTCTTTGTCTGCGACCCAGGCTCTTCCACAAGGAAGATTAATTGATGGGGATCATTCTCGAGGTCGTATTCGACTTGACGCAAAGTTATAGCTTCAACATCTAGAACGCAACAATGACGTTCAAAGGCATCGAGGTCACCGATATTTTCTTCAAAAAACTGCGTCACAATATCGAGTCCGTCCCATTTCCCTATCTTGTAAAATAAATAAAACAAATGCATCAAGCTAAGGCACCTATTCATTTCCATCGCGTTATTACGGCGCTCTATATTCACTTTGCGGTACCGCTCGGTCCTCCCGGGAGTTTTTCTCGTTATGGTTTGATCCAGCGAGGTAATGACCAGTGTTATGTCTTGCGAAAGCGTCTGATCTAGGCATTCACTCACTCCGTCCAAAAATTCCAGGATTTTGACGACATGGAGATTCGCTTGTGCGGCTAGGCTCTGTCGGCACTGGCCCCACGCTGTAGGTCCTAGCGCTCTAACGTTGCTATTAAATTGCACCCAAGCCTGCTGAATGTCTTTAAAGCTATTGGGCGGAAAACTGTACTTCATCAAAAGGGGGCAATGGAAGTTCACCATGCTATTCAAGTCACCATAAACGTATTCTCCGTCTTGAGCTTCTTTTGCGATCAAAGAGGACATTGCCTGATCATCCGAAGGCAAATGTGGAGGTTCTTTGATTGACCATGCTTTACTGAGATTGAGAGCAGTCTCTTCCGTCTTGTTATCTGAATCATGCAGAGACGAATAGATTAGGTCTGAGACGAGACGCAAGGCAGTTCTTCGATTTTTGTGAATGTCGGGCGAGGGCCGATGACGTGGGAGATCGTTTGGTCTTTTTTTCATATAAGACATGATGCACGAGAAGGTTATGATCTTGGATGAAGCGTGTCTGGCTTTTATAGAAACGAGACGTGATAAAATCGTCTCGTTACGTTAAAATTTGCACAATTCTATTACGAAAGCGATGTCGTGGCACCGCTCACATGACATCACTTATGTTACAATGACGTGAAAATTACGCAACCACCCATGAACGTCATAAATGCTATATGCAATTTTAATTATACCATTTAATGATTTAAAGGTAGATCTTAACGGTAAATACAAAATAAGCGAATCATTGTTTTTGCGAGAGAGCAGTGCTCTGTAGATTCGCCACACGTATCGTCCTCATTTGACTCGTCCAGTTCTACCACGTGAGACGGGACCCAATCCTCTGGTAAAGGCATCACCTCTACGGATTTCCAGTCAACGTTGCACCCTAGCACTCTAAGGCAAGTTGCACGCATTGCGTTTATGGTGGTAGCAGAAGGGAGTTCATCCTCGTAAACGTGTCCTTGGTCGCAGCATGAGTTGGTTACCGAAGGAAACCGTTGTCTCTCTCTCCTGACAATCGGTACAGGCTGGTACACTTGTCCAGTTTTGTACACAAATTCTAATACACTTTGGTCACTTAGTACGTACGTCAGAGTCTGTATAATAGATCGCATTAGTTCGACCAATCTTTCGGTCTCGACATCCACAACAGTGGCGGTCTTGGCCAGGGCAAGAACGCCCTGAATCCATAGAAGCGATTCCCTACATTCTAGGTTGTATCGATGGTCAACGAATAAATCGAATGAGGTCGCATAATGGCGCATCGGATTGAAGGGATGTAGTACCAAAGCAGTAGATGGGGCCTTTCGAATGGCATCCTGCATCTGCTCGATCTCTGGACCCAATGCTACTATGCGATCGTATTTGGTATCCGACAGCAACAGTTCTCCTACTCGTTTCTCCATCTCTTGAAAACGAATCTCGAGTACCAACATGCTCAGCAATGCATACACGGCTCCCCCGTTATACGCGGGCCTAGACGCCGGGAAGAACGGAATTACGTTACAGCCCCCGTATATCTCCGTCCACGATGGTAAAGATTCTTTAGAAATTGGTTGCGTGAGGTCCACGTGCCAAGCGAACCCGACACCTAAGAGACCGTGAAAGGCCACATCAAAGGCTCGGGAGAGTCGTTGTAGTTCCAGCTGCATTTCCTCGAGACAGGGATTCCTTTTGTAGTGAATTAAGTCGTTGAACACTCTTACCGCTCTGGTCCAGCTTCGAAAGAACAGGTCGCAATAAGGCGAGTCAAACCGTTGTCCGTCGTATTCAAAGCGACGATTTCCCAAGGAAATGTAACTATTCGCGTCTGCAACCGAGAAACGACCCAAGACCTCAGTGAGAGGTATAACCTGTTGTGGGTCGTTTAGTTCTGCGTACGCAAGCACAGGATACTCGGTGCCCGCCAACTTGATCGTTGAATCGTTATACAGTTCGCAAAGATTCTTTCGGGTTGGCACGGGCAGTTCGAACTCGGGGTGGTAAAACAACGATCGCCCTCGATCTTCACCAGAAGGCAGCGTATCTCCATTGATGACTTCGACATTGTTGTGCGGCCGATAGTCCAGGGATGACTGCATCGACAAAACCTCGCTGAATCGGCACGGGTTTTGCGACTCGATGGCTGGTAATATAATCGTGCCCTAGGGGAACGTAACCTCCCGTTTCACCTCGTGCTCGACGGTTGGATACGATCTCTGCGATACGGTTAATGGCATTTTCACAAAATCGAGGGATCAGTCGGCGTGGAGTGGTTGCGAGTATCGCTGGAAGGAAGACATCTGACCATCGACCCTTATCACAAAGGTAGACATGAGGAGGTGTCGTAAGGGAAGGAGAATGAAGCGTCCAAGTTTCCGAATGACTGGATACGTGTGTAAGTTTCCACAGGGAACGCCATCGAGTACAAATCTCCAGTTTAGTTCTGTCCTCGCCCAACGGCATTCTCCACGCAACAGACAAGATTTCCGAAGATCGCCGATCGGAAAGGATCACGACTTTCCAGGGCAGTATCACGAGCCCTGCCTCTAGAAAACGTCTCCCCGACACCAACGTAATTATGATTGCTGGATGGCATCCAGGGAGGTCAAGACGTCTAAGCACTGCTATGCGTGCTCCAACTTTGTCGACAACAGTGCGATGGATGGATTCGGCGCCATCTGGGAATGTCATTCGCGTATAGTCGTCATCATCTGCCAGGGATGGCACCTCGATAGCGCTCATGTTACCGGAAGCGTACTCGCAGGCCACGAACAACTTATCGTGTTCTGAAGAACGAGTGGTATCGAGCAAAATGCTTGCCAAATACTTTCCTCTGTTCACGTCTTGTATCGTTTTTTGGGCTGCCTGCGATGTGTTCTCGTCAGTGTCAAAAAGAATCGCCTGCACGGGCAAGCGAAACGCGCCCGCCAGTAGTAACCTGCCTGGGTCTTCGGGGGCGATGGCCGAAGCCCATGCAAGACATTCGATGTCCACGTCACTCGACATCAAACGCATCGATGGGTGTAAACTCGAAGCAGGATCAAGCGGTAGACCGTAGAGGTCGCCATGGTCAAGAAAGTGGACCAGACGAAAAGTGGTTCTCTCGTTTTTTGCCAATTCTTTGAAGGTCACCTTGTTCCGCATGTCGTCTTGGTCCGTTTCATATTCCGGCAGTGGCGCTGGTTCCGCCGGGTACCACTCAGTGAAACCAACGTGACGCAATGTTCTGGCCTCGTCGTACGTGACGTGAACCCGGGCAACGACTCGGTCGAGTACGTCTCGTAGGGTCACGAAGAGTACTTGGTCGTGCGAATTGATAGGAACCGGAACGGCCGCCTTGACCTGGAATATATTGTCACCTTCTTTGATGGGCACGGCCGGCCAAATCATCTCTTGAGGGAATGTCAAAGTTCCACCATCACGTCGAGGGGGCGAATCTACTCTTTCTACCCGTACCCCAGCCGAAAAGGGCCATTGCAGATGGGGCGAATGAACCAACCGGAACCAGAAAGTCAAGCACCTACTCGGATCGTACGGCAGATCTTCCATCTTATTTACTGTCAGATAACCGTAACAGAGCGACGTCGGAAATGGCTCACAATCAATTGGAGAAACGATACAAACAATGGTGCCGAGAGGCTTCTCGCGGAAACATCCAACGCGAGCAGCTGGACGAAAACGTGGTCGCGATATGTCCACTGGATCGCAACGTTTCTACCACGGCCTTGGTGTTGCGAAACGAACACGGCAGAGTGTTACCGATGCAGCCCTTGTCATCCATACTTAGAGAAACGGCGCGGAGGATCGACGCGAATGCCAAATCTCTGGCAAAACCTTCGACACCGAAGAATACACAACTGGTGGTTGTGGAGTTGAAAACGCTTACAGCGTGTCTCGCCAACCTGTGCTCCTACGAGGACGAGACGAAAGGACATCACGGCCTGGGGTTACACCTCTTGCCATTCACTATCGGAAACTGGATAGCGGAAATTCGCATGCAGGATGTAACAAAGGGCTGGAAAACGACCGAAGAGAAGCTTATGGGTATATTTCAACAATTCTCCGTGAGCGAGCGGTTCCGTTACGTGGCAGTGCACCAAAGCTATGCTGGACTCTCTCGGTTGGACACCCAACGTAAAAAGTCCGCTCAACTGATGCTGCAATTCAAGGAAAAGAATGATCCCATCATGAACGTACTGGGGGAAGGCCTGGATGCAATAGACGTTGCGAAAACGAGCGATCCCAACATCTTGGGATTGTACCTGTGCCGTAAGAGCATGATACAATGGCTCGAGGGAAGCGTTCATAAAGCACTGAAAAATTTCGGGGTATTTTCGCCCAAGACCCCCCTCGGCCATATACTGGCAAGTAGATTACATGAAGCCAGTCGGGTGTATGGCGACAAGAACGTGCACCCCATCCAGCGATTTGCTGGCAGGAGTGACGAAGGGTCCATCATAAGGGAGATACCCAAGCTCGTCAGACAAGCGCAGACCTTGGTTCGGCAAAACCACGGGATGATTCAGGTCACGCAGTTGCTGGAACGCTTGACGAGGGTTTTGTTACAGGTCGACGGACAACGCGACGGTAGCAAAGAACGCGGCATGTTGTACAACCTAAGACATGCGACCGCTTTAAGACCATCGAACTGTCTCGTGTTCTTTCTCAATACCACGCGAGCCGGTGAACGAGATGAGCATCAGACCTTTGCCCCTCCTGTACTGAGCGACTTCGACTTGCAAGAAGACTCGAGTGGCGAATCCAAACCGTCATGGGCCAAGTCTCTATCAGAGTTAGAGCGACTGACGGGTCACGACACCAGCGACGACATGAAAGGAAGCACGACGGTAACAATGGCCGGCTTTCCTTTCCAATGCACTTTTGTCCTGGCACATAAGGAAGGGGAGAGATTTTACTACTGCCCCCATCGGTTCTGTGATCAACAAGACGCCACCGATCACGTAAAAGCGGTACATCAGGGCGATGGGATTCCAAGCGATACGTACGCCAAGATCGCTCAGTTGGACTCGATGTTAGAGGAGACGGCATTTGGCAAAAGAATGCGTCCCATCAACGAATTTGAGCTGCTGCGCAAGCTGAGGTTGGACGAGAAAGACCCTGAAAAGTTGCGGCTTCGTCCAACGCTGCACGAAGATTTGCTTAAGATGTCCGAGGCTCTCACGCAAAATACCAGACTCTTAGGTCGACTCGAAAAGGATCGCGACGAGGCCATTCAGCATATGGAGTCGTTGAACCGTTTGGCAGACAATGCTAAGACAAAGGTTGAGAAATTGAGGAAACAGCAGTTGTTCAATGCTCTGAATCGCGAAATCACCGAAGTGATGAAATTTATAATATCTCCAGCTGTTCTAATGAAATTTCAGGATGCATGGCACCGAGCCAGAATCCGCAAGGAGTACATCACAAACAACATGTACAAAGAATTTGTCACAGCCAAAGATCAGCTGTCGTGGTTGAACAGGACAGTGGGCGAAGGTGCCAGGAAGTACAAAGAACAAGTCAAACAGCTGGGCGGGATCGATCCGGGTGCGACTCCGGCCGGAGTTCCCGGTGGTGGTATCCGCGTCGGCAAGTCGAACATCATCGGCATGCTGACACAGAACCTGATCGAACGGAGTCGTCTTGCGGAATCTATTCAAGACGCAAACGGAGCTTTGATCGCAACTAATCGCAAAGCGTCGTTTCAGCGCGTCGTTTCTAAACACGATCAAGACTTTGGTGCAAGCAACGTGATACCAGCGGCCACACCGCTGATTGCAGCAAAAGGATGGGACGATGACGACGGAGACGGAGACGGAGACGGAGATTCCGAAATGGTCGAGGAAACGGAAGATATCGAAAAAGAGGAAAACGATCCAGAAGAAACCGAACATCGATCATCTGGTCCTCAAAAAGACGAGAAAGCGAAGGAAGAAGCTACAACGACTACAGTAACAACATACGTTAGCAATCCTCTAAAGAGACCAAGGTCAAAGGAACAAGGGGTTACAAGTGAAAGGGCCCTGGTTGTAAGAGCTGGTGACGCGGCCATGCTTGAGAAGAAACGGTTCATCGAACCCATCGTCCCCAAATGTTTAGAGAGCATACTTAAAATTGAGCTAAAACGCATCTTCAAGGTTTGTCAACTTGATAAATCAGAGATAATTGGAGCCCAAGATGTATGCAAGCGAATCTTGAATCTTGCATTTGATCCTCGACTCCGAGAGCAAGTCACAAGGATGAAAATGAAAGATGCACTTAAGCCTGGACAGATTCGAACTCTCAGGGATCCTTTTCGCGAAAGAGTATCGGTACTCGTCCTGACGGACCCGCGTGTCATCATGTATCCTACCGGCGTACTCATGCCCATTCTAACTTCGTGCATCTCGCTGATCGATCGCATGCACGAGAAAATAAAGAATGACGACAAGCTGCTTTGTCTATTGTTAGCAACGGGTCTTTGTCATCTGCTACAGCCACGTTTCAGGCTCTCGAAGGCTGGATTGCAAATTGTCTGTGATGCCCTGAAGATAGTCCTGATGGAAAAAGTCGAGAGAGGTCGAAATGGCCACTGGAAAGTGGTCTCATCCCTTGTAGCAACGCTCAACGCCAACCTCGCAGGCTTTTGGAATGCTGCACTATTGCGTCGATATCACAAGATCGAAGATCCGTCTTACACGACGAAACACGTTGACACGGCCCCAGAAAAGACGTATGCCCCACTGGATCAGCTACCCACGGTCGAAGAGGTGGCCGCTCGCATTCGAAAACCCAGGATTTGCGAGACATCCGCGATATCTGTGTTGCCCGAAGATTCCAACTCGCAGTTTTCCAGACTGCGAGTGGAAGAAACCAAAGCCTTGATCGAACAAGTCTCATCGGCAGTACTCAAGCGCGATACGACTCTTGTACGCATCAAGGACTCGGATGAGATCAACTCAAAAGATTGGGTGCGCCGTCTTCTTGAAGGGAATGCCAACGCCGTGACCGACCCGCACAGTATGTGCACGTGGTTTCGGGAACGCAAGGTCACGTTTGCAGAATACAAGGATGAAGAGAAACATCAGTGGCTGCGTCTGGCAAGGTGCTGTATATGCACTGAGCTACTAGGTACCATTCCGTCTCAAGGGTGGTGTTGCCTTTCCGGTGTAACGTCGTTGGACACACTGGTCGATCAAGCGTTAAGGGACGTGACCGACCTGACCGAACGCGAGACGCGCCGAGAGCAATTGCGCCAAGAGATAGTCAACAAGATCATTTCCCAACCCAACTATCCGTCGTTTCACTTTTGGCATCAACACTGCAAGCAAATGCAGGACGAGCGTCGGTTCATTCGGGCTCATGCCAGAGCGACAAAGACAAACCAAAAAGTGGAAGTCCCAAACTTTGACGAGTGCCCGTTGTGTTGCACCAAATATCCACGCGACAAGGCATTCTTTCCTTCCATGGAGAGCATCTCGAAGTGCATCGTGCGCATGGAACAGTCGATCGGCGGATTGGTGCCGATAGATTCTGCACAGCAATCCCCGAGACCGATGCTGACCGATATTTCACAGTCTCAGCCGACAATTGAGTCTGAAGACCCCACCTTGGAAGACCACAAGAAAGGACAAGAGAGTGTCGAGGATAGCAGAGAAACTGTACCGAGAGCCGTGGATGTTACGCGCACGGGAGTAGCTTATCTCGGAGCGCTATTCCAGGCAGAGTCTGGATGTGAGGCATCGCCTATTGCCATGATCCCACCCTCGCCTGTCATGCCAGATCCCGAACACGAGCTCACTCTGTATGATACCATGATGCATGCATCGGACTATTCATATCATGCAACAGAAGAGGTCGAACGAGTGCTGGAAGAAACTCCAACGATTGGTGTTGCAATGACGTCCGTCGCACCGAACCCCGTGGACATCGGTGACGTCAACGAACTACTCAGTGAAATTTTTCAGGGGGCAGATATCAACGCCACGGAGGACCAAGGCTCAGAGTTTAACTTGGAACAGTTTTTGAGTCAATTAAGCAATGTTTCGAACTCCACGTTGGCTCACAACATCGAAGGGACGGATTTTGGCTTCGGTGAAGGTCATGCAACTTCAGACCAAGCGCGACCGTTGGAGCCATCTGCAGCCATCGTCGACGAATCGCCAATCACCACTTTAACGAGTGAAATGGCAGTCGGTGGATCGTGGCCATGCCTCAGAGAGAAGTGTATCGCTTGTCCTTTCATGTCGCCCGGGACCAACCAGATTGGTGTGTATCGACTCACCGCTAAAATAAATTGCCTCAGCCGCGATGTGATCTACGTGAGCATGTGCCCAGTCTGTGCCAAGGTGAACGGTCTGGGGCACTCGATAGGTTCCATGCTCTCGGAAGTAGTGCAGCTAGTAGTGCAGCTAGTAGTGCAGCTTCGTCTGCGTCCTCTTCTTCGGAGGCATCCTCTTCGTCCGGTGAGATGGGCGAATTTTCGCCCATCAGATATTTAATCGCACGATTGAAGGGGTGACAATCGCCTGAACTGAAAACGATCAACATATCATTTTCAGAATCTAGTAGGTTTTTCTTCAAGAGCTTGTTTCTTTCCAATGCAAGTCTTACGAATTCGAGCTGCTCGTGTTCATGCAAAATCAGGGACTTGAAACGTCTCATATACTGAGCTTGAAGCTTCTTTCCGTTGGTGATTGCATTACAAACTTCCAGCGTTTTTTGGACAAAATCCTCCCAATCTTGCCTTTGCGAAATGCCTTTACAGCCCCGCAAAATGACCACGAATGCACGTACGTCATTCCAACTCGACCCAAGCGGGATGGTAGCGCGCGTAAGCTCTCTGAAAGTATTTTCGTCTAACCAGAGCTCGATTGCCTCGGTCCATGACTTGTCGCGAATTGTCTGCGAAATTACGACTGTCCTCGATCCCACTTCTAAGTTTTGGAAGCCATCGGCCCTTAAAGTTTTCTTCTGCAAAAATATGGGGCTCACCAGGATGGTATTGGCTTTCTTCGGGATAGGTCGATGAGATCCTTGATTAAGCCGGTCAAGGTACTTTCTCTTTCTTGGGTTTCTAAGCACTGCCTCTTCCTCGTTTAGAAGGATCTGCTGGTTGGCCATGGTGGCTGCCCCACTCTTATTCCATCGAGTTGTTTAATGATATCAAGAGAATACACGCATCTGCTATGATATCAATTTTCCCCTTTAACTGTCTGTCTGATGCGACCACTGACGGTCACTCTCAGCGGGGTATAGCTCGTGGTACGTTCCACCGAATCCCAAATTTTCGCTCTTTCAGTGCACCGATAAAGTTAGCAAGCAAGGGTTAAGTGGTCATCGACATCGACGGTATCGCAACACCATGGAGGGGATGACGAAGAATACTCCCTTTGCTGTAATGACCGCCGCAGTCATGTCTTCATCGAGAGGAACGCCCATATATCGAGAGATTGCCTACTCTCGTCACCCCTACTCAAAGATCAAGGAAAAGAGAGTTCGCGTGTGGCGAATCAACACACCTCACTCGTTTTTGGAGCTAAGCAATGATGATAGGGATAAGGAACAAGACGCTCGCAGGACCGTGCACGGATTGAAGTATTTGCCCAACATAAGCGAGAAAAGGAAGAACATCGAACAGTACGAGACTTACTCCGTGGTGAAGGAAGCTTGGAAAGAACATTGCCAGAAGACTGGGAAGCGGGTGACGGTTTTTCACGTTCAAGAAGAATTGAGGGAGCTCTTAAAGTTGTTAGAGATTCCGTCCATCCCTATAAAGACCGCATTCAAGGGCAAAGACTTCGACCCCTACGACAAACAATTGACAGAGATTGCCCCCGAGTTCACATGTCAGTTACCGCACGATTATGATCGTCCCTGTCAGGCAACGCTGGCCATGCGATGGGCACTATTTGTCCACGACGCTCTGAAAGAGGTACCGCAAAAACCCAAGACTGATTCCTGGGCAGATAGGGTCGAAGAGGATGAAAAAGAAGAGGTAAAGCTCAAGGAGGGTGACAAACCCGCCAAGAAGTGCAATGGAGTATCCAAGGCCAACAGCAAAAAGGAGACAAAATAACAAGTGACACAAGATCATTTAATCGTTAAAAACAATAAACATGTACAACAGTAAACGTTTGTTTCTTATTCTGTACGTTTTCTCTCCTTGTATGTAATGCGCCTCGCTAACGGTCGTCCGTCGAAAGGCATATTGAACCCGCATAAAGATATGACGCAATTCCACACCCCCAAGTTCTGTACCAACGGAAACAAGTCAAAAGGTTTATCGGGATCACTTCCCGCTATGTAGTGACGGGTCCATTGGCGACACCTGAAGACGATGGTAAATTCCACGATCTGATCGAGGTCAACACCCAAACGTCTCCGTGTCCATCGCTCCAGGCTGTCAAAAACCCGAGATTCCACGTCCTGGGCTTTCTTTAGAGCATCTTTCAAGCCTTTCAGACACCAATCATGCCTTCCATTTAGTAAGGTGATACCGACACTCAAATTAGTTACTTCGATTTGCTCGGTCCAATCCTTGACCGCTTCATGTATTTCCCGAGTAATCATAGTCTGCCATATGTCCAAGATTTCTACCGTTGTCGGGACCGGGAATTGTCCTTCATCGACTTGTCCACATGAAAATCCAGTGGGCAACATCGCTTGACGCAGGACACACGGTTTCACAGTTGCGTCCAAAGGCTGTAGTGTGCACGGTTCCAATTTATTCAGTAAACCTTCCATCGGATCCTTGTCGCAACCAGGACAACGTTGAAGGTGACTATCCTCGATACAGGCCAGGTGCACAATTCCCCTCTCACAGCAACGGCGGCGCATTGCATCATTTGACTGGCACGGCTCGAGGCACACTCTGCACATCCACTCCATTTTCGGGGTACTGATCGGAAGAATGTTGGATTTTTTTATATCCTCTCAAAGAAACATCATTGGCTATGACGCGGATGACGTTTGTTTTTACGTCATAATACGTTGTATTGACCCGAGTAGGCTGATATTGATAACATCTGAGGTTTGGTTCTACGTCATAGGGCGCGGTATTTACAAAGTTTAGAGGTTCTCGTACGTCATTGGGTGTGGTGTTAACGTCATTAAAAGGCCTGGTTGCTTTTTTCTGCACTGGCCTACAAAAGCGAGCGATCGGTTAGTTTGGGTAGAATTTTTTGTTTGAAAGCATGGAAGACCGCCGATGCTTCAGTTGTCGCAGTATTTTGTCTGCTGGCGATCGATTCGACCAGCGCGCCTACCGACGAAATTGTTGCTCTATTTTCATGCATCACGATTGTATTCTGAACAGAGACCTGACCAATTGTCCATCCTGTGGTAGCGAAACCAATGGTTTGATCTGGGAACCCTTGCCAGTTGTCAAAGAGCCGTGTGAAGTTATACTAATCATTGACAGTTCAGACGAAGAGGACAACGATGAGGACCCGATTCCGTATAAAAGGTTCAAACAGGAAGAGCAAAAGATTGAGTCGACTTGTGTCTTTTGCTTAGAGGAGGAAAAGGATAAACAGGATCCGTTGCTTCAGGCTGAATGTTGTCGCCAATTTGGTCACCTTTCTTGCCTTCGATTGTATTATCGTGTGCCTGCCGAATGTAAGAATATGGAAAAACGAAACGAGGCTGCGAAGGACCTCGAGGCTCTTAAATGTTTTGTCTGTAGGAAAGAACGTTCTAACGAGGTTGTGGGACTCAGAAAAGTTATCCCAACCTTGCTCCCGAGGGTGACGGGTCGCGACAGTGTTATGACGGCAAGGGATGCTAATAAAGTCCTAGATGTGTGGTATGCTATGTTTGAGAAGCATATCAACACCCAGACCAAGCTTTGCAAACATTGGATGAGAATCGATGGTGGCACTGGTTGGGCCATGCGTCGAGATGGCAGTATAGAAATGTTTGAATTTCCATGTTCAACCCAGGCAAAAAGAATAGGGGCTTTTAGAGAAGAACTCATGAAAAGCATTAAAAAGATGGTTCGCGTTTGGGCTGGATTGACTAGTGACACTAAGTTTAAAGAGGAAACATTTAGACGATTCTGTTTGGACAACATTGTGGAAGCAACTTTGTCGTTTCAGTTGAGCCAGTCTTGTACTTTAAGGCGCCGACCGCAAGGCCAGGAGGTGTCACCGTTCTGTACTGAGTCATATTTGGCTAGGCTTTGCACGTGGGAAATGACTGGGCATTTTTTTGATTTCGATGAGATCGTAGACTCAATAAATAGCAAGTGTTTTGTTTGGAACAATAAGCGCCTTCGATAAGCACAGCCCCGATAGATAGGGGAAGACTTTGACTGTTGAAGTTTACCTAGGTTGTATTCGTTTTTGTTTTAAGACTAAAGAAATGATTATCTGACAATTTGAGTATGTAATTTATAGTGTTGATACAGTAAAGGTTCACTAATGCGTTCTAGTAACTAGCAATGCCTGAGCCTGTACACGTTTACCATCTAGTATTAAATTTTTGCTGGGACTTTTATCAGTTATGATCTTGTGAGATCGTGTGAAACATCGTGGAATGACCACGACAACAATGTTTTAATGCTATGATAGATAAACTCACTCTCCAACGGCCACGGGAAAACCGTCTGGTTCGCCGATATATAGTTTAATGGATGAAAGTGCAACTCTGTGCCTTAAATCAGTGCCCATTTTACGTGAGGCGCACCATGAGAACAATAGTGATCAACAAACCACTTTGGGAACGTGACTCAATAAAACGCTGACCCCATTCCTAGGCATTCGAGGACACTAGTTGTCATACATACAAAGGCAAAATTTGGCAATATTAGAGTGGCTTTTTAAGCTTCCTCCCCCCCCCCCTTGCCTGAAAAAAAAAAAAAGAAAACCTGTCAACAGACCACATCTCATAAATTCAAAAACTTTATTTATAGATAGATATTCATTCCCAAATTGAACAATGTTTCCACGCATCTGAGAATCTTCGATCCTTGGCCTTTATTCGATTCACGATCCTTTGGATTTGAACCATCGCCATCGTTCCGCATTCAAGCTGAACCCATTGAAATTCTCTCACCCATTTGCGCACCCACTGCCACCAAGCATCTTCATTTTCGTCTTGCCTCTCTTGGCCCGCTGTCTTTGTCTGCGACCCAGGCTCTTCCACAAGGAAGATTAATTGATGGGGATCATTCTCGAGGTCGTATTCGACTTGACGCAAAGTTATAGCTTCAACATCTAGAACGCAACAATGACGTTCAAAGGCATCGAGGTCACCGATATTTTCTTCAAAAAACTGCGTCACAATATCGAGTCCGTCCCATTTCCCTATCTTGTAAAATAAATAAAACAAATGCATCAAGCTAAGGCACCTATTCATTTCCATCGCGTTATTACGGCGCTCTATATTCACTTTGCGGTACCGCTCGGTCCTCCCGGGAGTTTTTCTCGTTATGGTTTGATCCAGCGAGGTAATGACCAGTGTTATGTCTTGCGAAAGCGTCTGATCTAGGCATTCACTCACTCCGTCCAAAAATTCCAGGATTTTGACGACATGGAGATTCGCTTGTGCGGCTAGGCTCTGTCGGCACTGGCCCCACGCTGTAGGTCCTAGCGCTCTAACGTTGCTATTAAATTGCACCCAAGCCTGCTGAATGTCTTTAAAGCTATTGGGCGGAAAACTGTACTTCATCAAAAGGGGGCAATGGAAGTTCACCATGCTATTCAAGTCACCATAAACGTATTCTCCGTCTTGAGCTTCTTTTGCGATCAAAGAGGACATTGCCTGATCATCCGAAGGCAAATGTGGAGGTTCTTTGATTGACCATGCTTTACTGAGATTGAGAGCAGTCTCTTCCGTCTTGTTATCTGAATCATGCAGAGACGAATAGATTAGGTCTGAGACGAGACGCAAGGCAGTTCTTCGATTTTTGTGAATGTCGGGCGAGGGCCGATGACGTGGGAGATCGTTTGGTCTTTTTTTCATATAAGACATGATGCACGAGAAGGTTATGATCTTGGATGAAGCGTGTCTGGCTTTTATAGAAACGAGACGTGATAAAATCGTCTCGTTACGTTAAAATTTGCACAATTCTATTACGAAAGCGATGTCGTGGCACCGCTCACATGACATCACTTATGTTACAATGACGTGAAAATTACGCAACCACCCATGAACGTCATAAATGCTATATGCAATTTTAATTATACCATTTAATGATTTAAAGGTAGATCTTAACGGTAAATACAAAATAAGCGAATCATTGTTTTTGCGAGAGAGCAGTGCTCTGTAGATTCGCCACACGTATCGTCCTCATTTGACTCGTCCAGTTCTACCACGTGAGACGGGACCCAATCCTCTGGTAAAGGCATCACCTCTACGGATTTCCAGTCAACGTTGCACCCTAGCACTCTAAGGCAAGTTGCACGCATTGCGTTTATGGTGGTAGCAGAAGGGAGTTCATCCTCGTAAACGTGTCCTTGGTCGCAGCATGAGTTGGTTACCGAAGGAAACCGTTGTCTCTCTCTCCTGACAATCGGTACAGGCTGGTACACTTGTCCAGTTTTGTACACAAATTCTAATACACTTTGGTCACTTAGTACGTACGTCAGAGTCTGTATAATAGATCGCATTAGTTCGACCAATCTTTCGGTCTCGACATCCACAACAGTGGCGGTCTTGGCCAGGGCAAGAACGCCCTGAATCCATAGAAGCGATTCCCTACATTCTAGGTTGTATCGATGGTCAACGAATAAATCGAATGAGGTCGCATAATGGCGCATCGGATTGAAGGGATGTAGTACCAAAGCAGTAGATGGGGCCTTTCGAATGGCATCCTGCATCTGCTCGATCTCTGGACCCAATGCTACTATGCGATCGTATTTGGTATCCGACAGCAACAGTTCTCCTACTCGTTTCTCCATCTCTTGAAAACGAATCTCGAGTACCAACATGCTCAGCAATGCATACACGGCTCCCCCGTTATACGCGGGCCTAGACGCCGGGAAGAACGGAATTACGTTACAGCCCCCGTATATCTCCGTCCACGATGGTAAAGATTCTTTAGAAATTGGTTGCGTGAGGTCCACGTGCCAAGCGAACCCGACACCTAAGAGACCGTGAAAGGCCACATCAAAGGCTCGGGAGAGTCGTTGTAGTTCCAGCTGCATTTCCTCGAGACAGGGATTCCTTTTGTAGTGAATTAAGTCGTTGAACACTCTTACCGCTCTGGTCCAGCTTCGAAAGAACAGGTCGCAATAAGGCGAGTCAAACCGTTGTCCGTCGTATTCAAAGCGACGATTTCCCAAGGAAATGTAACTATTCGCGTCTGCAACCGAGAAACGACCCAAGACCTCAGTGAGAGGTATAACCTGTTGTGGGTCGTTTAGTTCTGCGTACGCAAGCACAGGATACTCGGTGCCCGCCAACTTGATCGTTGAATCGTTATACAGTTCGCAAAGATTCTTTCGGGTTGGCACGGGCAGTTCGAACTCGGGGTGGTAAAACAACGATCGCCCTCGATCTTCACCAGAAGGCAGCGTATCTCCATTGATGACTTCGACATTGTTGTGCGGCCGATAGTCCAGGGATGACTGCATCGACAAAACCTCGCTGAATCGGCACGGGTTTTGCGACTCGATGGCTGGTAATATAATCGTGCCCTAGGGGAACGTAACCTCCCGTTTCACCTCGTGCTCGACGGTTGGATACGATCTCTGCGATACGGTTAATGGCATTTTCACAAAATCGAGGGATCAGTCGGCGTGGAGTGGTTGCGAGTATCGCTGGAAGGAAGACATCTGACCATCGACCCTTATCACAAAGGTAGACATGAGGAGGTGTCGTAAGGGAAGGAGAATGAAGCGTCCAAGTTTCCGAATGACTGGATACGTGTGTAAGTTTCCACAGGGAACGCCATCGAGTACAAATCTCCAGTTTAGTTCTGTCCTCGCCCAACGGCATTCTCCACGCAACAGACAAGATTTCCGAAGATCGCCGATCGGAAAGGATCACGACTTTCCAGGGCAGTATCACGAGCCCTGCCTCTAGAAAACGTCTCCCCGACACCAACGTAATTATGATTGCTGGATGGCATCCAGGGAGGTCAAGACGTCTAAGCACTGCTATGCGTGCTCCAACTTTGTCGACAACAGTGCGATGGATGGATTCGGCGCCATCTGGGAATGTCATTCGCGTATAGTCGTCATCATCTGCCAGGGATGGCACCTCGATAGCGCTCATGTTACCGGAAGCGTACTCGCAGGCCACGAACAACTTATCGTGTTCTGAAGAACGAGTGGTATCGAGCAAAATGCTTGCCAAATACTTTCCTCTGTTCACGTCTTGTATCGTTTTTTGGGCTGCCTGCGATGTGTTCTCGTCAGTGTCAAAAAGAATCGCCTGCACGGGCAAGCGAAACGCGCCCGCCAGTAGTAACCTGCCTGGGTCTTCGGGGGCGATGGCCGAAGCCCATGCAAGACATTCGATGTCCACGTCACTCGACATCAAACGCATCGATGGGTGTAAACTCGAAGCAGGATCAAGCGGTAGACCGTAGAGGTCGCCATGGTCAAGAAAGTGGACCAGACGAAAAGTGGTTCTCTCGTTTTTTGCCAATTCTTTGAAGGTCACCTTGTTCCGCATGTCGTCTTGGTCCGTTTCATATTCCGGCAGTGGCGCTGGTTCCGCCGGGTACCACTCAGTGAAACCAACGTGACGCAATGTTCTGGCCTCGTCGTACGTGACGTGAACCCGGGCAACGACTCGGTCGAGTACGTCTCGTAGGGTCACGAAGAGTACTTGGTCGTGCGAATTGATAGGAACCGGAACGGCCGCCTTGACCTGGAATATATTGTCACCTTCTTTGATGGGCACGGCCGGCCAAATCATCTCTTGAGGGAATGTCAAAGTTCCACCATCACGTCGAGGGGGCGAATCTACTCTTTCTACCCGTACCCCAGCCGAAAAGGGCCATTGCAGATGGGGCGAATGAACCAACCGGAACCAGAAAGTCAAGCACCTACTCGGATCGTACGGCAGATCTTCCATCTTATTTACTGTCAGATAACCGTAACAGAGCGACGTCGGAAATGGCTCACAATCAATTGGAGAAACGATACAAACAATGGTGCCGAGAGGCTTCTCGCGGAAACATCCAACGCGAGCAGCTGGACGAAAACGTGGTCGCGATATGTCCACTGGATCGCAACGTTTCTACCACGGCCTTGGTGTTGCGAAACGAACACGGCAGAGTGTTACCGATGCAGCCCTTGTCATCCATACTTAGAGAAACGGCGCGGAGGATCGACGCGAATGCCAAATCTCTGGCAAAACCTTCGACACCGAAGAATACACAACTGGTGGTTGTGGAGTTGAAAACGCTTACAGCGTGTCTCGCCAACCTGTGCTCCTACGAGGACGAGACGAAAGGACATCACGGCCTGGGGTTACACCTCTTGCCATTCACTATCGGAAACTGGATAGCGGAAATTCGCATGCAGGATGTAACAAAGGGCTGGAAAACGACCGAAGAGAAGCTTATGGGTATATTTCAACAATTCTCCGTGAGCGAGCGGTTCCGTTACGTGGCAGTGCACCAAAGCTATGCTGGACTCTCTCGGTTGGACACCCAACGTAAAAAGTCCGCTCAACTGATGCTGCAATTCAAGGAAAAGAATGATCCCATCATGAACGTACTGGGGGAAGGCCTGGATGCAATAGACGTTGCGAAAACGAGCGATCCCAACATCTTGGGATTGTACCTGTGCCGTAAGAGCATGATACAATGGCTCGAGGGAAGCGTTCATAAAGCACTGAAAAATTTCGGGGTATTTTCGCCCAAGACCCCCCTCGGCCATATACTGGCAAGTAGATTACATGAAGCCAGTCGGGTGTATGGCGACAAGAACGTGCACCCCATCCAGCGATTTGCTGGCAGGAGTGACGAAGGGTCCATCATAAGGGAGATACCCAAGCTCGTCAGACAAGCGCAGACCTTGGTTCGGCAAAACCACGGGATGATTCAGGTCACGCAGTTGCTGGAACGCTTGACGAGGGTTTTGTTACAGGTCGACGGACAACGCGACGGTAGCAAAGAACGCGGCATGTTGTACAACCTAAGACATGCGACCGCTTTAAGACCATCGAACTGTCTCGTGTTCTTTCTCAATACCACGCGAGCCGGTGAACGAGATGAGCATCAGACCTTTGCCCCTCCTGTACTGAGCGACTTCGACTTGCAAGAAGACTCGAGTGGCGAATCCAAACCGTCATGGGCCAAGTCTCTATCAGAGTTAGAGCGACTGACGGGTCACGACACCAGCGACGACATGAAAGGAAGCACGACGGTAACAATGGCCGGCTTTCCTTTCCAATGCACTTTTGTCCTGGCACATAAGGAAGGGGAGAGATTTTACTACTGCCCCCATCGGTTCTGTGATCAACAAGACGCCACCGATCACGTAAAAGCGGTACATCAGGGCGATGGGATTCCAAGCGATACGTACGCCAAGATCGCTCAGTTGGACTCGATGTTAGAGGAGACGGCATTTGGCAAAAGAATGCGTCCCGTCAACGAATTTGAGCTGCTGCGCAAGCTGAGGTTGGACGAGAAAGACCCTGAAAAGTTGCGGCTTCGTCCAACGCTGCACGAAGATTTGCTTAAGATGTCCGAGGCTCTCACGCAAAATACCAGACTCTTAGGTCGACTCGAAAAGGATCGCGACGAGGCCATTCAGCATATGGAGTCGTTGAACCGTTTGGCAGACAATGCTAAGACAAAGGTTGAGAAATTGAGGAAACAGCAGTTGTTCAATGCTCTGAATCGCGAAATCACCGAAGTGATGAAATTTATAATATCTCCAGCTGTTCTAATGAAATTTCAGGATGCATGGCACCGAGCCAGAATCCGCAAGGAGTACATCACAAACAACATGTACAAAGAATTTGTCACAGCCAAAGATCAGCTGTCGTGGTTGAACAGGACAGTGGGCGAAGGTGCCAGGAAGTACAAAGAACAAGTCAAACAGCTGGGCGGGATCGATCCGGGTGCGACTCCGGCCGGAGTTCCCGGTGGTGGTATCCGCGTCGGCAAGTCGAACATCATCGGCATGCTGACACAGAACCTGATCGAACGGAGTCGTCTTGCGGAATCTATTCAAGACGCAAACGGAGCTTTGATCGCAACTAATCGCAAAGCGTCGTTTCAGCGCGTCGTTTCTAAACACGATCAAGACTTTGGTGCAAGCAACGTGATACCAGCGGCCACACCGCTGATTGCAGCAAAAGGATGGGACGATGACGACGGAGACGGAGACGGAGACGGAGATTCCGAAATGGTCGAGGAAACGGAAGATATCGAAAAAGAGGAAAACGATCCAGAAGAAACCGAACATCGATCATCTGGTCCTCAAAAAGACGAGAAAGCGAAGGAAGAAGCTACAACGACTACAGTAACAACATACGTTAGCAATCCTCTAAAGAGACCAAGGTCAAAGGAACAAGGGGTTACAAGTGAAAGGGCCCTGGTTGTAAGAGCTGGTGACGCGGCCATGCTTGAGAAGAAACGGTTCATCGAACCCATCGTCCCCAAATGTTTAGAGAGCATACTTAAAATTGAGCTAAAACGCATCTTCAAGGTTTGTCAACTTGATAAATCAGAGATAATTGGAGCCCAAGATGTATGCAAGCGAATCTTGAATCTTGCATTTGATCCTCGACTCCGAGAGCAAGTCACAAGGATGAAAATGAAAGATGCACTTAAGCCTGGACAGATTCGAACTCTCAGGGATCCTTTTCGCGAAAGAGTATCGGTACTCGTTCTGACGGACCCGCGTGTCATCATGTATCCTACCGGCGTACTCATGCCCATTCTAACTTCGTGCATCTCGCTGATCGATCGCATGCACGAGAAAATAAAGAATGACGACAAGCTGCTTTGTCTATTGTTAGCAACGGGTCTTTGTCATCTGCTACAGCCACGTTTCAGGCTCTCGAAGGCTGGATTGCAAATTGTCTGTGATGCCCTGAAGATAGTCCTGATGGAAAAAGTCGAGAGAGGTCGAAATGGCCACTGGAAAGTGGTCTCATCCCTTGTAGCAACGCTCAACGCCAACCTCGCAGGCTTTTGGAATGCTGCACTATTGCGTCGATATCACAAGATCGAAGATCCGTCTTACACGACGAAACACGTTGACACGGCCCCAGAAAAGACGTATGCCCCACTGGATCAGCTACCCACGGTCGAAGAGGTGGCCGCTCGCATTCGAAAACCCAGGATTTGCGAGACATCCGCGATATCTGTGTTGCCCGAAGATTCCAACTCGCAGTTTTCCAGACTGCGAGTGGAAGAAACCAAAGCCTTGATCGAACAAGTCTCATCGGCAGTACTCAAGCGCGATACGACTCTTGTACGCATCAAGGACTCGGATGAGATCAACTCAAAAGATTGGGTGCGCCGTCTTCTTGAAGGGAATGCCAACGCCGTGACCGACCCGCACAGTATGTGCACGTGGTTTCGGGAACGCAAGGTCACGTTTGCAGAATACAAGGATGAAGAGAAACATCAGTGGCTGCGTCTGGCAAGGTGCTGTATATGCACTGAGCTACTAGGTACCATTCCGTCTCAAGGGTGGTGTTGCCTTTCCGGTGTAACGTCGTTGGACACACTGGTCGATCAAGCGTTAAGGGACGTGACCGACCTGACCGAACGCGAGACGCGCCGAGAGCAATTGCGCCAAGAGATAGTCAACAAGATCATTTCCCAACCCAACTATCCGTCGTTTCACTTTTGGCATCAACACTGCAAGCAAATGCAGGACGAGCGTCGGTTCATTCGGGCTCATGCCAGAGCGACAAAGACAAACCAAAAAGTGGAAGTCCCAAACTTTGACGAGTGCCCGTTGTGTTGCACCAAATATCCACGCGACAAGGCATTCTTTCCTTCCATGGAGAGCATCTCGAAGTGCATCGTGCGCATGGAACAGTCGATCGGCGGATTGGTGCCGATAGATTCTGCACAGCAATCCCCGAGACCGATGCTGACCGATATTTCACAGTCTCAGCCGACAATTGAGTCTGAAGACCCCACCTTGGAAGACCACAAGAAAGGACAAGAGAGTGTCGAGGATAGCAGAGAAACTGTACCGAGAGCCGTGGATGTTACGCGCACGGGAGTAGCTTATCTCGGAGCGCTATTCCAGGCAGAGTCTGGATGTGAGGCATCGCCTATTGCCATGATCCCACCCTCGCCTGTCATGCCAGATCCCGAACACGAGCTCACTCTGTATGATACCATGATGCATGCATCGGACTATTCATATCATGCAACAGAAGAGGTCGAACGAGTGCTGGAAGAAACTCCAACGATTGGTGTTGCAATGACGTCCGTCGCACCGAACCCCGTGGACATCGGTGACGTCAACGAACTACTCAGTGAAATTTTTCAGGGGGCAGATATCAACGCCACGGAGGACCAAGGCTCAGAGTTTAACTTGGAACAGTTTTTGAGTCAATTAAGCAATGTTTCGAACTCCACGTTGGCTCACAACATCGAAGGGACGGATTTTGGCTTCGGTGAAGGTCATGCAACTTCAGACCAAGCGCGACCGTTGGAGCCATCTGCAGCCATCGTCGACGAATCGCCAATCACCACTTTAACGAGTGAAATGGCAGTCGGTGGATCGTGGCCATGCCTCAGAGAGAAGTGTATCGCTTGTCCTTTCATGTCGCCCGGGACCAACCAGATTGGTGTGTATCGACTCACCGCTAAAATAAATTGCCTCAGCCGCGATGTGATCTACGTGAGCATGTGCCCAGTCTGTGCCAAGGTGAACGGTCTGGGGCACTCGATAGGTTCCATGCTCTCGGAAGTAGTGCAGCTACAGGCGCAAAGTAGGGTCCATACAACCTTGTTATCCAAGTGTAGCCTCAACCACGATACAATCCTCATCGGCTTGGAGCAGTACACTACCGACGATGATCTCATGAAAAAAGGCTCTATGTGGAAATCGAGGTTGGAAGCGTTATCTTCAGGCGAGGCATCGGTTATATAAACGTTATGAACAAATTACAAGTGCATGTCAACCATGGCGGCTAGAACGCTACTCGAATTAGACGGGTACGAACCTGACGAGATGAAGTCTCTCGCAAGGAAGATCTTGAGATGTGCAGCAATTGTAAAAGAGGAAACCAGGCGATTCTACTGGTTGGACAGAGTTAAGATTTTGGTAACGAAAAACCCGCGTCTTCTCGTCGAGAGTCTCTTGGAAGATCATGCAACGGCACCAAATTCCGTGATAAATCGCGTCGTCGAGTTTGTGGAACAGGGCAAGTGGAATCGCGACCAGTACGTGGCAGTGCAGGTGATGGAGTTGATAGGCAAGGTTGAGGTGGATCGAAATTTGTTGCGACTTAAGGAGTTGTCACTGCGAAATTACGCAATGGAAACAATTGAGAACAAGATAGATTGGGAAAACAGGCAACAGACAGAGTTCGAAAAAGAAGCTATTGCCCTTGAAGAAATTCGGAAAATTCTCCAGGAAGCCAACAGTACTCTGACGGAAGAAGAAGTAAGACTGGTGGCCAAACATGTACTTTTTGTGGACCAAAAGAAGAGTCCAGATGTCAAGGAGGGATTGGAGCTAGTGTGGCAAGAGCTAGTGCAGTACGCAGCCCATCGAGACGACGATGGAACCCTATCACGGAGACTCTGCCTCATTGACAGATTGCGGAAATGTACCACGCTCAACTGGAAGGAGAAAGAGGTGTCGATGGTACTCTGGGGAGTTTACTCTCTGATGAACTACTGGAAGATGATCCAGGAGCCAAGTCCCATCGTTCTAGAAAATGTGATATCAAAGACCCTGAAGTCGAAAGAGATAGCGACAAGACTACCCATGGAACCTTTTGCAGTGGACGTGACCACCCATCGCGGACGAAATTGCAGCGACTCTGGAGACAGGCTTTTTCATGAAGATGTCCTATGCTTGCTTGGCTCGGAAAGCAAAGTGCACGAAAAGTACGACCCTATTGAAGCCAGTCACGGTCCAAGTCCTCATGAGACCAAGCAGACACCAGCAGAGCAAAAAGCAATGATCAAGTCATGCGAGGAGATGCAGTCCTCGGACCATGTACCCCGACTCTTTGAAATGCCCAAAAGAAGAGAGGGAGAAGAAGGAGAAGAAGAAAGTGAAGAAAGAGACGAACGAGTGATAAAGCGCCTAAAAACGGCCCCATGGCACACGTTGATGCAAGTGGTGCAGCCTGAGGCGTTTGATGAGAAGCTCATGGCAGTTTTGCCAGCAACAGCCAACAATCGATCCTGCGTCTTGGATTTAAAGAAAGGGGTGAGCTACGAGGGACCGATGAACCCTTCTGCTGCATTGAGCGTATTGGCGGTGAGTCGTTTGGGAAGCAAGGTGGCTGATCTAGAGGCGGTACCACAGGTGCAATTGTTTCTCAATGCCACCAAAGATAAGATCTACGTAGAAAAGACGTTGATGGGGATACCGGAAGACACCGAGATACAACACCCGTTGACCCAGCAGGAGCGATCGTTGTTTCCTGTCACAAAATTGGAGATACTAGAGCCCGTGTGGAAGACGTTGAAGGCGTCCATAATCAAAACCTTCATGTTTCGAAGGATAATGGGGATGGAATGCAACCCAGCAAAATGCCTCCTGAATCCAGAAACCAAGAAGATTTACATGCCCGATCTCAACACATCACGAAAGGATTACAAGCGATGTCGCACCACGGTCAAGAGGGAGTCAGCCGATTGGCTCTTCGATAATTCCACCCATCGAGAAATCATCGACTTGGTGTCTAGAGCATTGACAGAAGATAAAGATTGCATGAACGAAGTGGAGACGTGGCTACTCGGTTTGCTAAGTAAGACCGCCTTTGAGGAAGCGACAGCTTCTATTCTGTGTCGTTACACCATCCCATTCGAAGACTTCGAGAAAAACGCGCTGGCCGTGAGAAATGCCTATGGTATTGTACCCGAGACAGATGATGAATGCGATGAACAGGATGAAGATGGTGAATATGAGACAGCCTGACTTGAAGCAAGCATCTATAGAGAAAGCTGTCAACAAGTCTTTATTTTTTGCTTTTCATTATTATTTGCTTCAAGCTTATATCAGTTGATTAGTCTACGTACCACATAACAGATAAAGCGTTCCCCTGTATTTATCCAAAGAAATCAATAAAAAAAAGCATATCATACCAAACAGTTTCTGTGAAATATGAAAGAATACGTAAAATATGTAATAATATAATATAATACACAACAATTATATATTATATATATATATATATATATATATATATATATGGTAAAATGAAATAAAACAACATTTTAGAGCCATTTTACTTAGGCCATTTTTTTCCATTCGGGTCTTGCTCCAAAATTTAGTTTTCATTGTCGCCATCTGTATTGTACTGGCTTTTTTTTACCTATAAAAGTGGAAGGCTGTCGCTCCATCAAAAACTTTTGTTATTAACATGCTTGGAATAAATTAGGTTGAACCCATGGAAACGAAGTGCGCGATGACGGACAAATCACCAAAGAAAAACATTACGGTTGCTGTGGAAGGTAACATTGGAAGTGGAAAAACAACTTTACTGAACCATTTTCGAGAAAATCCCATGGTTGAGGTATTGGAAGAACCAGTTGCCGAGTGGCAAAATGTTGGGGGCAAAAACCTTTTGGAGTTATTTTACACAAACTGCCAAAGATGGAGCTATTTGTTTCAGTCTTATGCTGCTCTTAGCCTCCTGAAAATTTACAAACAGCCACATGTGACGCCTGTGAAAATGATCGAAAGAAGTATTTACAGTGGATTCTATTGCTTTGGGCACAACCTTTACAAAAGTGGAATGATGTCTTCCGTAGAACATTCAGTGTACCATGAGTGGTTTGACTGGATTACAAAAATGCAGCAACCTCAACTGGATTTGATAATTTACCTGAGGACATCACCTGAGACATGCATGCAGAGGGTTAAGAAAAGATCTCGAACCGAAGAAAAAAGTCTCCCCATGGAACTTCTTTACGCCTTACACGAAAGACACGAAGAGTGGCTAATTCAAGGAAAATTTCCTGTATCTGCTCCCGTTATAGTCGTGGATGGCAGCAGGAATCTTGAAGAGATGATACAGTTTTACCGGGTCAATGACCAATATCTGCTAGGAATGAAAAAATGGCCTCATTACCACTCTGTATAACAAGTTGATTGCTTAAACTGAAACGTCTGGAACTGATCCTGAAAGAAGGAGTTTCGTTTTTATTTTTTGGCTCTTATCTTTTTTATTGGTAATAAAATGTCAAGTTCAGTCTGAGGTTGAATTATCCGTCCGGTTATAATCAAGCTCTAGTTTTACTATTGACCACTATAGATGAAATATATATATATATATCACATATATTATGTTTATCTATTTCACAAACTGTTCCAAACAATAAAATTATAAGGTCATTTCTTTATTTCATCTCAAAGGCTTGCTATAGCTAATCCAGCCGTTCTGTTTATCTGATGGATTTTCCAGAAAGCGAAGTGAATCTCGAACCTTGATCCAAGCAAAGACGGTGACCTCAAATAAGACCAGAAGACCCCATTCTATCAAAGGCCAACCCTCGATCAGAATGAGCCATAACAGGACGCCGGTTGAACCTATCCAACCCAAAAGTTTCGGAAGACCATCGAAGAGAAACAGCATCACTTGTACGGCTCTCGATACCTTGTTTTCGCACAAACCCGGCAAAAAGGCATCGACCAAACCGTTGATGATCCATCTCGAAAGGGATATAGTCCGAAAGTAAGCAAGACTAGGACATACCCGTACGCGCGCAAGCAGTCGGATCAGTTCGGCCAAGGCTTGCCCGACCGGTGATTCCTTCGTATCGTCGATGTGGTCCCTGAGACTAGCGAGTTGATACAGGATCGGGGGTACCGTCAGGTGAGTTCGAGTAGCGTAGTCTCCTTCGTGTGAGAGTCGTTTAAAGTGGCCGGTAAAAAAATCCTTGAAACCGTGTCCTACCTTTGATGCCTCGTTGGCGACGGCGTTAACAACCTCAAACACAACAGCCACAATCTCGTTGATGAACTCTGCCACATCACCAATGACCAATCCAACGTGCAACAGAAGAATTTTTAACAAATTCGTGACCACGATGACGACTGCTATGGCTATCCACAAACGAGCAGAGAATAGATTATACAAGACCTTTCCAAGAGCGATCACGAATCTTGCACACAAATGCGAGCCGTCGAGAGGTCGATGTACGGTTTTGTGGCGGCCTTTAAACGCTTGGTCTTGCATTTGTCGTTGTGACAGTGAATCCACGCGCGCGCTCGATTGTCGATCACGAAATACATCGTAGCATGGCCATGTGTGTTTCCTTTAATGACACACCAGTTTCCCTCCTTACGCCTTCGTACAGCGACGAAAGGCGGCCGCGAGGCCGGTGCTAATTCCACCGTAACAGTTTCCCGTGTCCTAGACAAAGCGAGACGAATGGCTTCTATGGCTTCGTTTAAGTTCACGTCACATTCGTTAGCAACAGTTTTTATGTTGTATCCCGTAATCCCAGGAACTTGTTTAGATAAAGTTGACCTGAAGACTGCCATGCCGATACCTTCCCATGGTGGCACGTCGTGTCTGGCATGCACGAGTGCACCAAAGACATCGGCAGGAGTACCGCGCCAAGGAACCAGGCGATGGACATAGGAACCGTCTTGGCGCCTCTTGAAACAAGCCGGAAGACGAAGTTTGGTGATCGATTTGTCGAGATACCAAGAGGAGTGCGCACCATCTTGGCGTTCCATTTCTTCATACACCGCTCGTAGATCCTTGTAGTTCCAAATGATGACGTTGCGCGGAAGAAGGAGATTTGCGTGGACGCTAACTTTGTCCAGTCCCTGGACTCGGACTACTCCTTCCGGTGTCACCTTAGCCATCATCTCTTCTGATATCCACATGCGGGTCTGCGCGACTCGTCGTTTGTGAGAGCCAAAATCGAGACTCGGTATCAAGTGACGCAAAGCAGCATCTGCTGCACGTTCGATGCGCTCGAGCCAGGTCATCGGGTTCCACGTAGAGCCAATGACTTTGTCGACAGGCATATCCCAGTCGACGGGAATCGCAGTGAGAACCAGATCGTCACGATAGACTTCACTGAATGCGGGTGACTTGCTTCCGGATATCAACTTTTCCAATCCGGCCGAATCGCAAGCCGCGAAAGAATAACCCATCCCATTGTCGTTCGGGTACTGCAACAAAACCATCCGCTCGTCCTTGGTTGGTGCAGGTGCCTCGATCCCCAAAACTGTCCATTCTTCAACAAAAGCCCGGTCCCACGGAGGTAGCCCATCTACGTACCGAGCCACCGTCTTAAGGTAACCTGGATGGTTTCCCCGACTGGCATAAAATCGTTCCAAATTGGACACAAAGGTACGACTGGCAAATGGAGCGACGACAGCCTTCGTTTTGGCTTGCTCGAAAAAGTAAGTCTTCGCATTCTTCAATCTGAAAAATTCAGAAACCCTTGCCCTTTGTTCCTCCTGTTGTTCGGCGCTGTTCTTCTTTTTCTTTTTTCTTTTCCTCTTCTCAGTAACGTCTGATCTCGTGATGGAGTCCTCGTCTGTTCTTAGAAGACGAGACACGATTCGGCGCACCACAGCCAAACTAACGTTGCTTCCCTGCACGGTCCTTCGTAAGCACTCACTGCGAGCTGCGGCCATGAGTTCCCCCAGTCGGACAAGTGGTAAAGCGGTGGATGCGTCACCGAGTGCTTCTCTAATAGCGTCGTCTTGCTCGTCGAGGTAGTCGATGCGTCTCACGTCCGGTAAAGGCGCTAACCGCAAAAAACCTCCCTCTCGAAGGTGTGCTGCAGAAATGCTAACAAAGCTAGACACGTTTTGAGCGAGATGATCATTTTCGCATAACGCCACCGGAACGGCATCTTTCTTGGCTTGGTCAAACAGGCACACAGCAATGTTCCACTTCCAGAAATTACGAGACGCCTGTCTGAAAGAGTCATCCCATCTCAGAGAAATCTCGTCGTTTTTCAGGACGCCCAAGATGCGTGCCCATTGTCCCTTGGTGGATCCAAGGGGGTTGCGATCGACCACTACCACGATCCGGTTGAAGTCTGACATTGGCTTAGTGCTGCAAATATGGCGTTTGTGATGATGAAAATAGCCTCTTGGTTTGTGGAATGGGATGTTGATTTATCTTTTCTCCATTGGAGGAAAACGACATCGATCCACCAGTTAAGATGGGCCAACCGCCACGCTTGCCACAGGAGGTCGACCACGGAACGATGTAAGATCAAACTGTTTGTCCATGGCCCCACCAGAAAGCCGTCGAAATCGTCGTCGTCGGCATCTTGGCGGTTATTGGAGACCTGAATAACCGTCCTGCGTCCGCGATGCCGGCTATTGATTTCGGGTGCCCCAGAAACCGACGATGTGGAAGAAAGAGAAGATAATCGTCTACGGCGTGTGCCGTTTCGAGGATTATTGCGGAATGGAAGGCGCTGAGTAGCCACCTGCCACCAGCGTTGTTGTCCTCGAGTGTACCGAGACGTGAACCAGTTGATGTGATCTCTAAATGGCTTAACGGTGCAATCCCACTCCAAGACGGGACATCTCACAACAGTGACCCGGAGAAGGTCTTTTCTTTTTCCAGTAAGTACGCACTCCACGTCCTCCTCTTCCTCGTCTTGTTTGCAGGGTCGAACAACCGGCAAATGTTGTAAGGCCGTCATACAGAAGTTGGACCAATCTCCAGCATGAAATCGCTGACGGGCATTTTCTAAGGCGGGGTCCACAAACTGCGTCTTCACGAGTTGATAGAATGCTGCGTGCAATCTGTCCACTTGTGCATACGAATCAGTAAGAAAACTGTCCTCTCGTCCCAGAAACGCAGATACCTGTCTCGTGACGACCATGGCCCGTATGAGTTCTTGGACCGGATCGAAAGGAGAACGCGTCGAGTGGTCTTGATCGGGAACTGTCCATGGCGTGCTTTGAAGCAGTTCTTCCGGGTGAAATGCCAACAGATTGGAAAACCAAACCGGTTGCCTGTCCTTGGGAATTCGTAGGGCGTCGGGTACGTGGCAACGAGACACGGTACCTTCGTCCTGCTCGATTGACCCCGTGGTGTCTCCAGAAGAGAATAAGGACGGATGGAGCCGGACGGCGAGGGTGGGCAGTTTCTGGGGAAAGAACCATTTCTTTGAGACTGGGCAGACAACGGCCAGCACATGTGCGTTGCTTATGTAACGCAAATCACCCAGGCCGTATCGGCGATACTCGAGCAGAGCGTTCTTGATAAGAGGGTCGCTGGATAAAATAGATGATAGAGGGTCCCCGGACTCCTCCGCGTACTGGATATCTGCAAGTTCCTGCTCCTTTTGAGCCAAGGTCTCGCAGTGCTTTCGGAACAGTGCACGTTGTCTGTCTTCCTCCGAAGCGAGTGAATCTTCGAATTGAACGGCAAGCGCTTTTAGCCTATGAGACGCGTGGAGACTCTTCCACGCCTCGGGCTGGTCCTCACCTTCGCACAGACTAAACACTCGTTCGGTGCTCATTCGACTTTTGTACCGAACGGAAAATGGGTCTTGATTGTATTCACCTTCGGCTTGCTCGTAATAGTCGACTTGAAGCGCGACGATTCTTTCTGCAAAGTCTGCAAACGATGTCATCTGTCCTGGTGGAAGAAAGCAAGGGGATGATTGTTAGTGTCATCGATGGGGAGGGTCGACCATACGATATTCCTCTCGAACAGGTGCGTAGGTCCAGCGCCGCATTTTGGAACAAGTACACGCTCTGCAAAGAAAGATGGGTGCACTTGCTCGTGGGGTTCGCTCGTGGTTGCCGCTATACCGCCATGTCCCTTGTTTTACAAACACCAGACATTTTGTTGATTCGCGAAGAGTGGGTAGGACTCTTGCGTTTTCCTCGCCAAGAAGTACTCTCGATGGTGACACTTGGCGATGCTTTGATCCCGCGACCACCGAATGCCTTCGGTTACGAGATAGACTCGGCCTTGAAACACATGGCCATGTGTTTTGGACGCGGGGTTGCTCTCTCGGGAGACATCATTGGACTGTACCTCACGGACCCCACCCCGGATGTACGGCGTTGGTTCAGGCGTCTTTTTGTCGAGACGGCCCCTGATGATCGTTTGGTACAAGAAGCGTGGCAACCGGGGGTTCATCCGGTCGTCAACAGGGGACTCGCCTTGCTTCATCGCCTGACCGGCGGTGGCTCGGCCAGCGTGTTGGATCGACTATTGTCGGTCGAAGTACGTTGCACCACCTCGGAGCAAAAAGCCTTGGTGGCACAGTGTAGACGCGCGGCCGGGATCGTGGACATAGAGCGCCCCATGAAACGAAGGGACGTCAAAGTACAAAGCCATGCGGGGCAGTGGGAATTTCAATGGCACAACGTGCCCGTCTGCTATGGCAATGAAAAAGTGTACGAAAGACCGGACGAGAGATTGCGCTGGGTGGCAATATGGATGGCATGCACGTTTTCAAGCCGGCCAGGGTTTGTTACGGTTTTGCAACGCACACCCGATGCTTTATTGACGGCACTGTTGCCGGCCATTAAACAAACCTTAAAAAAGCAAAGTGATAACGATGGGGAAAAAGCGGAAACGACCAAGCGACGAACACGACGACGACGACGACCTCGATAACGCGCAGGAACTTGATCGTCGCGTTGTCAAGCGTCGGAGATACCGTGATGACCAAACGAATCGAATATTGTGGCCGCCCGAGAAGTTCGACCTCACCTTTGTTGCTTGGGCTCGTCAACAATTTCCAGATACGGGATTTTGTCTCGATTTTCGAGCGCGATGGCTAAAGAGCCGGCAAGCGTGTCCATTGTGTGACAAATATGCCATCCGAAAGATTGCCGACCTCGATAGCATGTGCAAGGACGGAAAGACGCGCAAGGCGGTATCAGAGGAATTTCCAACAAGATTGGACATCGAAACGCTAGAAAGAATGGAGTACATCATGTGCGGCAGGCCCCACGGAGCGCAGTCGTTCGATTACGTGCGGACTGAAAGTGATAAGGCCGAGGTAGAAGTGACATTCGAGGGCGTCGTTCATCTTGGTTGGCCGGAGTTGTGCGCTCTCTTGGAAACGTGCGAGTTTTCGGATCTCATCGTAGATTTGAACGAGCAGCGCGTCTCTTTGAAGTTAACTCCAAGAGTAAAGGAACCTCTAGATGCCGAAGAAGTGGGTATGACCCTGGTGGGTTATTATCTTCGTTTAGTTGACACTACGCACGTGCCGATCAGACGCGATGCTCTGCAAGACTTGCCATAGCCAGTTCGACCCAGAGGCGGTACTGAAGGAGACTCTAGCCAAGAACCATGACGAGATTTTTTGGGTCTGTATCTTTGCCAACGATATCGGAGCTCCGCCTAAGCTTGGCAGTGATAAAAAGTATCACTTGACTGTAGGCGACATTCGCAAAATGGACGTGAAAGGTATCCCCGTTCGATACTTCCACTGTAGCGATCCCGTGGGACGCGTGTTATTCGGATGGCATATTCACTGGGTAGGTAGAACTACTTTTGCGTGCGCTTGTGTTGCCACCATCAACGAGGCGTCGTTCAAAGCGGGAGCACCGGTCCTCCTCACCGTTGCATGTCAATCTAGTCTGGGGACTGTTAATTGTGTGCCGGACGAGATTTCCATCACTCAACTTGGGGCGCGTGATGACACCGTGGGTGTGTTTTGTCATAGGGAGTCGCTGCGTGACGTGTTGACTCGCTTTAGGTTTTTTACTCAAAGTGGCACCAAACCTATTAAACGCCACTGCCATCGAGCTAGTGGATTTCTGGGTTCATCCATGAACTCATCAACAACCACGATGGCTTCTGATGCACCGGCCAGAGTATCGGAAACGGGAAATGGTGCACCAGAGGTAGTCGGTGCAGAGCAAGTACCCAAAACGGAAGAGTCTTCCATTGCCCCTGAAGGAAATGACGCCATCGGCAAAATGTCGGAAATCGAGGATATAGCCCAGCAAGTGACACAGATTCGAAAGACGTTAGAGGATCAGGCCGACGCTCTGAACATGACCCGGGGACTTCTCGAAGAGGCAGCACTGAAGTCACTGGCAGAACTCAAGGCATCGGAGGCCTCGGGTGAGCGCAAGGTCCGTAAAGATATAGAACACATGCTAAGAGAGGGAGTTATTCGCGACATCGACAACCCTGACCAACCGAATGTTCCGCACGCAGATGCCGTGCACACTCTGGTAAAGTATAACATAGAAAGTTTTCCAAATGTGCTCGCCAAGTCGTTCCGCGATGCCGTGGAAGTTGCACTGGGAGAGACGACACCTTCATCGGCTTCTTCAAAGTCAAACGAAACTGGAGACGAGGAGATAGGACCTAGCATTGGAACAAGTCTGGTCTCTGTGAGAGCCACGGCATTACGAGCGAGAGCCTTGAATGAGGAGCGCGGCAATATTAGCCCCGTTCCAGAACATCAATCGCCACGACTATCAACCTTGCAGCAAACTCCGCAAGCTCAAGTTTCAAGAAAGAGACAATCTCCCTCGTTGCAGATGATTCATCAAGCCCTATCGCAAAGATTGGTGCCAGGCCGCAAGCGGGATCGCGATTCGAGTCAGCATCTGCCTGCCTATACAATGGGTCTTAAACAGCGAGAGGAGAACGCGATTGAATCCAAGATACGCAAAGTCATCAAGGATACTATTCATGATGAAATACAGCACTGGAAACAGTTGCAGCCGCCTTCTCGAGAAGAGGATAAGGAGCAACGCGTTCTGATGGACGAATTTCGAAGATTTCTGGAGCAACGTCCAATACAGCGGGGCAACGAATTACCAGCGCAACCTCACTCGTCTCCCACGCCCACGCCCACACCACCTGCAACACTCAATCAGGCTCAAGTTCAAGTTCCCCCCCAGACACAACCAGCGCAAAATGCACACGCTCCCATTCGGGCGAGTGGTATGTCGCTGCACGGCACGTCGCTAGAAGAGGACACTAACGTCACCTTAAAGGATCTGGGTATATTCTACTGACCGCATAGAGCATACGTTTTCGGTAAGTCAGCTAGTTCTTCGTAGACAATGGCCATATCAACTACGTCTTTCAACGTACATCTTCATCCCGGTTACCACCAACTTCAGGAAAATGTGTACCAGAACAAAGGACAAGAGGGTTATGCACCGATGTCGCTTAGAGGCCGGGAGGTCCTAGAGGGTCAAGTCGTTGCCTTGAAGCTCGACATACCGAGCGATGACATTCCTTGGATCGCTTATCCAGATGCAGCAGGGATGCCAAAGGACCCTGTGTATCATGCAGCATGGATGAATGACGTGAGGTGGGCAGTGAATCAACGCAAAAGCTTTCTAGATCAGACCAATCAGTTGATGGATGTCACTATCGTACCAGCAACGCGCGAGACAGTGCTTCACACTGGAAGCGATCCAGTCAGTATCGGGGATCTCTTGTATCTGCGATTTCCAACGGACGCGGACGTACAAGCACAACAATCGACCTTCAGAGATTCGTTTAGCGGATATGGTGGTCGTAACCAAATGTGCCCACCGATGTTTGCAACTTATGGTATTCAGCCTCAGACCGTGGACCATAGAGGACGGATGTTTAGCTGCATGGATAGATACAGACGTTTCCTGACCACCGATCAGATGGATTTCGATGTGACTAGGGACGGAGGGGATGGAACAATCGCACAGATAGAGTCTTCCAAGGTGACCCGCATCACCCGTCTGCTGTCTTTCATAAATCAGTATTTTAATCAAGACGGGATCGGCCAAGAGATAAAGACCCTAGCAGCCTCGATCAAGACCGAGGCTGCTGGGGAGGAAACTATGATGAAAAAATGTCGGGAGTCCAACGTGTTTAAAACAACCGCAGGAGTACAATTCACTTCAGAATTGTTAGCAATGCTGTGCGAGAACGATACTGCCATGTACGAACCGAATCCATTCGGAGAAGTCCTGCAGTCACTTGAACCAACAGGTTCTCAACGCATCTTTCCTGGAGATAAGATGGTCGTAAAACTGTTTAAACAATAAATAAAAATAACAAACTAAACACTTCGTGCGTACGGTATCATGAGATCTTTTCTAAGCGAAACAAACGGGGTGACAAAGGGTGCTTTAAAATTTTCAATCTTTTTCTGAAACATGTATTTTTTATTATACACTCATTTATATGATTATTATATAATATATATATATATATATATTATATATATATTTATAAATAGATTAACAGAACTGGATTAAATCTTAAACATTTATTGCTCTCCGGGGTTTTATCAGACTTTCTTTCTTTCTCTTCATTTATTTTACATGCCTCACATTGTTTTTCGCAAAGTCCACAAACATTCTGTGGCATTGTCCGTTTCTTTGAACAGACGAGCTAGACTATCTGCGCGTCCAAATACTACATCAAGAATGAAATTAGCCGTTTCTCTCCCGTGTACATGCTGATAAAATATGGCATCACCGAGAATCGTACCCGAACGTGAGAACAGCTCTATCAGTTCTAGGTAATAACTCAAGAAAGATTGAAGTGTCATTTGAGAGTCCTTCGATTTATCTATGGCCACTATCCGCTTGGATTGTAATTTACACTGTAATGGGAACTTGTGGTTCAGCGACCGTCCACCATTCTCGAGGAAATCTGCGGCGGCAGCACCAATTTCGAGATGATGATTTGCTAACCAGTCGCCAGTGCTAGTGATCTCGGTGGGAAAGTAATCTAACTCTCTTCTATGCTGGTTATATGCCATTGATTTCAAATGGTTGATGTTACGTTTGACAATGCAGCTGACAACGGAAGGAATGTCGAGCGTCTTTGGTTGAGCCAAAAGTCTCTGATAGTGATCAGCGTCGTCTGAACGAAACACGGATACAACGTACCCGCTTCGTCTGCGAGGGATTCCCAATCCGGTCATGGATTCCTTTCTGATCTTTTGTTCTTCTCGAGAAACGACATAAGGCTGACCACCTGGTCTCCAGGCGTGAATTGTTTTTCCTTCTTTAATCATAGACGGTATGGTGCAGACGGGACGCCTCTTTACAATTACCCTCTCTGTCTCTATTTCATCATCCAAGGGAATGTCCAGGGGAACGTCTGTGCTATTCATGGAGCCTGTCATGGCCACGTAGACATCTGAAGATTTTTTGTTGGTCGAGGTATGAAGACGCATCACGAGGTTGATTGCCTGTCTAATATTGGAGGCCCCAAATACCTCGAAGGTTTCTTGCCCTTTATCTTCAAGTTTTATCAAAGTTACGACGCATGGATAACTGTCACACATTTTATCTTCATTTACCCCGGGAAATGCGTATGCCATTTTGACCGGATTGATATGGTCAATGAATGGTTGACGTTTCTTATACGCGAGCACGCCATCTAGGACACAATTATGTTGGTATTCGTACCATCTATTTTTCCATTGATGTGAACTCGAGGGAAGCGGCAAGGTTTCCTGTGAGACTGTGGTACATTGCAGAAACGGGGAAGCACTATCGGCTGGAGCAAACTCTGGAGGACAAGTTGTGGTTTCGTTGATAGGCAAAGGCGTGTGAATGCCATCGTCAAGTAAGAATAATGACTCTTGTTCGTCACCATCTTGTAAATCTTCATCATCGTCTTCTTCTTCTTCTTCTTCTTCTTCTTCTTCACGTTCCCATTGTCCTTCGTTTTTATCGTCTTTTTGTTGTTTTTGTTCTTGTTCGTTCTTATCCGCGTGCTTGTTCTCATTTGTCTCGAAACGGATAAGGGTCTCGACGGCGGAGACGAAAGGAGGTGAAGGAGCAATGTCCAACAGAACGGGTGTCACAAGCGGTGATGGCCGACACGGTGACTGTTCTGGAGTACGACTAGCATTCGATACCCTCTCCACAGAGGTGACTGTCGGGAGTGATTTCGAAAAAGATTGCAAAAGAGAATCCGACCGAGACGGTGTTGTCTCGAGGGAGGCCGTGACCGGTTGCAGTCCGTCCGGTGACTCAGCTTTACACCACAAGGAAACGGGAGTAGCAGGAACAAAAATATCTTGGACGCCTTCAGGCGGTATGCCCATAGGTGTTGGTGGAGGAGGTGACCAATCAGAAAACACGTCGTCTTGTGCGACATGTTGTATATGCCGAGCTGTAGTCATCAGTGGACTTTTATCTCGATGACCCATCTCAACGGGTTGACTTGATGGCGTCCTCGGAAGAGGCAATGGAGATCCTTTCGATGGTTCTTTTCCCAGAGATATCGTGTTCTCTTGTAAACCAAGATACTCCGACGAGGTTTGGGTGGCGTCGACAATCGAGTTACTCGTCCCCTCGAGACTCCTGCTCGGCTGTGCCTCGTCATGACGCATATCTGTAGAACTAACAGGGAGAAGTGTCGACGTGACCAAAGTTTCGTTCTCTCGGTCTTTTCTCCTAAACTTGTTCGGTTGCATAAGAGTGAGAGATCCACATTCGATTCTTTCCCGTTGTCGCTTTTTGTGAGATCTCCTTGCGCACACAGCAACAAGAAAGATAGCCTTGGACAACAACATAGGCCTTGGATGCCTGGTAGCCGAAGGACATGCCAATGGCATCTGGAATCGTTTGGCCTCTTCCGGGTTCAATCGAACGCGCTTACGAGCGAGGGCCAATTGTTCCGCGACGTTGGGACAGAGTCCCTGGAGGAGGCATTGCAGGCGCGTGGCACAGTCCAGGTCGTAATCGTTGATTGCCAAATGAAACGAGATACACCAACCATCTCCTACCTCGACTGGATACCCTCGAACGGTAACAAAGACAATACCACACGATGGTTCTTGGGATGGAGGTCTCACCACCACATCTTTAATTGAAATGGCACTGGATTTATTTTTCGGAACGTATAGGGCCAACTCACCCTTCACTGGCCGACCGTCGTGAAGGGAATATGGATCGAGTGTTTGGAGTACCCTGGAGCCGGAAAATAACATCTCTTGCGCATATCGTTCGATCCAAGCCACCGCATCCGACTGAAACTGGACCTTTCCCATGGATCCCGTTCCATATTCCCCTGGAGCATTGCTCGGCAAGTTTGACCCAATGATCGGCAACGTCACAAAAGCAAAACTTTGCCTTATCATTGTTTTTGAAAACTCCTGGTACGTACGCGCTTGTTCCCGACAAAAGTCCATCGCGATCTCGTGCCAACTGAAGACTTTTGCAAAAGCCATGCAAGAGAAAGGCCACGTGGAGCTCATCATCAAATTCTAATCACACGGGTTTTCATTTCAATGCTAAAATTTGCTCTTTTCTGAACAACACTACGTAGCTCGTCAGACAGTCAGAGAGGTCAAGGAAGGATGGAGACTGCAATAAACAAGACGCCTACTTCGAACAAAGGAAAAATCCAAACCCATTGTTTTATTTGTGACATGGTTCTCAACGAGAACAGAGCTTCAGATATATGCACCGACTGCGAATATCCTCTCTGCCTAGGGTGTCTTTACATTTGCGACGATTGCCGCCTTTACGTCTGCTTAGAGTGCGAGCTGGAACATGATTGCGTCGAGTCCAGCCACACAGAAGATGACTCGACGGACGAGGATACCGACGAGACAGCCTGAGGGGATGCGAATTCCAAGGAAGTAGTCTGCCATTCAAAAATGGAACGAAAATCATTAGGCGAGCTATGAATTGTCAATAAAATATTTTATTTGAATCAAGGAAGAAATAAACGTTCTTTAGGAACACAAGGAAACCCTTTGAATAGCTCGAAAGGAATCCCAGTGGCACGGTGTACTCTGGCCGGTGGCAGGGCATCGTGATGGAACTCCAACTGTTTATCTGAAGCGACGAGGATCCCCTTCGTAAAAGGTATCCTAGCTCTGTCAATGCTTTCCCACGGATCCGTAGAGATGAACAAAGATCTCAAATCGTTTGCACTGAGTACCAGATTGGGATGACCATCAACCCACAAGCCCACGAAACCGTTCTCTGGACACAGGTCGGTGATTCGTGCTGCTATCATCTCGTCCAAGCACGTTTCTCGTGTCTCACCATCCTTCTGCTTCCACAAGCATCGCGTTCTGTTTGGTCTGTATCGACCTTCGTAGCTTGCCTTGAGCCAATCTTCGTCACCCTGTTCCTTCATCTCCACTGTCTTCCATTTGCATCGGCTCGTCATTTCGCAGGCGCGTCTAAGCATCTGGTTGACTTCTTCGGTGTCGCGATCGACTTTCTCAACCGAAGAGGGTGGCGATACGTTTTGCCAAAAAAAGGCCAAGAGAGTGCAGAGCAACGATTTTAACCATAACCAAGTCATGCGCGTTTCATCATCGTACCCGCACATGACGGCCATATCCGCCGGTTCGTCCAGTAAGGCTTTGAGGTTGGAAGGTGATGTGGCACACAATGGCGTCAAGACCAACAAGAGAGTCAAAGACCGGTGAGTTGAAACTCGGCCCTGAATGACTTCTGTGAGAAGCTTAAACCCTATCTCTATATTGGACGGTATCGTCGTAATACGAGGCCCTACAGTGGCCCACAAATGTTGAACGATCTTTTGCATGGTATTGTTTTCGATGAAATCCCGATGTCGAAGAGGACTCAGAAAGATACCGAGACCAGACAGCATATCCTCCATTTCCTTGCGCGTTGCTTTGGAATCAAATAGCTTCCACCACTGTCCATCATTTTGTAGGCAAAGTCTGAGCCTTCCAGCAACCGTCGGGTCCAAATGCCCGATGCTTCTAGGTCTCGGAGTATCTGAATCCATTTACTTTCATCGACAATGTTATCGATTGGTTTTTTTTTAATGGATCCTTGGTTCGAAGCCTGTGTTTCTTTAAATGGCGATCGTCGTGCGACCTTTACACGTACGACTCGATGCTTGACTGCGTGGATGGCCCGAACAGAGATACGTTGCCGGGGATGTCAGCGATGTGTCCGACGCGTCCCTGCCACTGATCCACGCCAGATGGCATCCCTGCGAGCCAGAGACCGTCTTCTATTTTCACCAAAGGAAACGATCGCACCAAACCCGAAGCCCTGACAATGACGGCTTCATCCCATCGACCATCGTCCAGTCTTAGAAAGGCAATGCCTAAGGTAGTGCGGGAACCTCTACGCCGGAAACCAAGATGTTCGAAACGTCGAAACGACTCGTTGAATGCAGTGTCGATGATCAACCGATCCCCTATCCAGGCCAGAGCACGAACTGGTGTTGCTTTGGCGAGGACGTCAATACCAGTCACTTTGTCGTAAGGGTAGCGATGAAATCGAAACACGACGCGAGACCAGCCGGCGGTTTGCCAAGCGCGAGGAAAGAGAACCAAGACAGTATCTTTATCTTGCAGTCCCAAACGGGTCACATTGGACAAAGGCAGGGGAACTGGTGTCGTACCGGATCCGCTCTGCGCAAGGTGGCGAATGTGCGTCACGGTCGTGTATCGATTCGGGACAGTCAACGGCGAGTATGTACACCATATCCCAAAGATACACAACATAATCGCAACACTGACGCAGGCATCACCCAGCAAGTTTTCTCGTTGACAATTTTTTGTCCTGCCCGTCGAGGCATCCACTCCTGCATGTTCAGCTGCCATGGCTGCCATCTGCCATGTGCATCAATTGCTCGGCCAATAACCACAGATAACGCGAACGACCGATTGAGTTAACAAGCAGCGTTAAAAATGTGAAAGAAGGCGGCGAGGGAATGAAAAAGTAAACACGATCGAAAGGCACGGATTGATTATCGCGGGAATCTGCGTCGACACCGAAGACAGCTCTTGTACACGGACACGATCCACTTGAGGTACGTCAAGGTGGAGGACCCGACAGCAGCCAAGATCAGTAAATGACACTTGTGAACGTTTGTCGCGTTGGCTATTGCGTTGGTCGTTCCCAAAGCGCACGCTGCCTCAAACGTGCCAGCGATCAAAGACACGTAGTCGTATCGTGGAACGAACGGATCGGTCATCTGCGATTTGAAGCGGTGATCTCCGATGGAAAGATGTTTGCGAAGTTCCACGAACGTGATGTGGTGGTCGAGGTATTCAAACAGCATGAGGAAGCGAAAGACAGTCGCGCCGATGGACTTGACGATTAGCCATAACTTTGGCGGATTGGGTTTGCCCTTGCACGAGACGAATGCCAGTGCTAGGAAGGTTATGTCTGCGACGGTGCAGATCGTGTACGAAGTCCAGCGACCCACTGTGGTTCTTGGCCCAGATAAGCGATTTAGAGCTTGATAAGAGACTTTCCTTGTATCGATTCTCATGGTCATTTTCTTTGACACTTAAAACACAAACACAACCTAATATGAGCTGGCAGAAAACACTTCCCTGTTGGATGCTACAGATCTGCACATGTAATATATGGAGTAATTGTCTCTGTTCCTTTTATCACTTTTACGACACCATGGAACTAATGAAGCGGGCAACGAGTCTCTACGAAACCCAGCTGAAATCGATCGACGCATTTTCTTTGGCAGCCGCCTGTTTGCTCGTTTCCTTCAGGCGTCTACACGGAGGAGAACTAGGTGTTCAAACGTTGCAGCACTTACTCGTGAGCTGTTTGCAAAGAAAGAACCACGATGTTGGCTGGAAAGTAACGTTCGAGATGATTTCTCAGAAGCTGGAGGAAATGGACGACACCTTACTCGTTCGCAATTGGCAGACCCCTGTTCGCTTTGACCGCCTGAGCGACGATCGAAAAGATGACCAATTGTACCTCGACATGTTACATTACATAGATGGGGTGCCCGACGTGGTTCCACCCAAGATCCCTGGCCGCCACGCGCACTGCATATCGCCCTGCCTTGATCTTGCGGGAAATAAGGTCAACTGGGAACAGCTGGAGAGAAGGAGCAGGGACATAGCCTCTCGCATCATGAAAGACTGTTGGACCGTCGACGATAAGCAAATCTGTCACGAGGCACACATGTTGTATTCGGGTAAAAGCATCCTCATTCCAGGTGTTCAAATAGTGGACGACGACCAAATGACAACAATCCTCAGTTTGTTGAAAGAAGTGCTGGTGTTCCGAGAGCTGTTGGCCCTTCTTCCTCAACTCTCGTGGCTCGTTCCACACGGGCCAAAGTGGGTGGACTCTTGCCAAGGGTTTTGAAGGATACGGCGGATTTGAAAGAGTTCTAGTTGCATCGTTTGGTATTAACTTTTTTTGTATGTGAGATGAAGATAAAATAAAACATGGACCTGGACAATGATCGTCTGGTAGTACAGTCTCGAAAACGGGCCTGGGAATGCTACAGAGATGAGACCGAGGCATTTTCGTCGCCGAAGAGGCCGATGTGTAATTTCGGCGTGGCTCCATATTCGGGTATTTTGGGCGCGTACCTGCAAGATAGAGAATACTCCAAGTATGATCATGTGCGCGAATTTGCCTTGAACCACGGTCCTTACGACGTCGATCCCTTCATTCCCGCTGACGAGGAAGAAAACCCCGTCATTCAAGACGTGTGGTTCAATAACTTCGGGCCGCTCGGTCAATCGACGATAATCGGAGATGGAAGATTAGTTTTCAAGTACATGGGTATCGACGTGCTTCGACGCATTTCTAAAGACGACCCTTTTCACACGGTGGAACGCGTGAAAGAGGACAAAGTGTTCTTGAAAGGATATACGATGAAGTCGGGCGATCACGCTTACCGACAAGAGCTCTTGAGGAACTTGACTCAGGATTACCAAGTAGCCCCTACCGACGAGCCTCCTTATGGAGGGCTGACGACTGGCCTCACCTTTGCCGATCTCAAGTCGCACATCGGGGCATACGTGTCGAGAGTGAAACAGCTTAGGCGAACGGTGATGGCTTCAAAAGCCGAAGCGTTTGAGCTGGCCGATCATCAAAAAACCATCTATGGATGGAGTCGCCCCATTACAGTGAGCGGTGGAAGTCAGGCTGCGGCCGGCGTGGAAGCGTTGCTGTCATTGTGCATGGGTCCTCAAGACTTGTACGACCTCTTTCGGCCAATGGGTATCTGTTCCACGGGAAAGCGAAAGATCGACGTGGAAACTGACCTGGTAACGATCTTGAGCGGGGGAAATGGGAAAATGAGGATAACGTCTTTGGACACTTCGACATGCGACCGAGGAGAAACGGCACCCTTTTCCCTGTGGCTTGTGTACCAGCAAAAGTATTCGAACGTCGTCGAAAGCGCAAACCGCCACTTGGATAATTACCCCGACGTGGACTTGGTGATGACCAACAAACCACAACGTGCGTTTCTGCAAGCCTTTATGTCAAACGTGGGAAATGCGTCATATTCGAGTAGAAATAATCCACGCGAGATCACGCCTTTTATTTTTGTGCATGTGGCCATAATCAGGTGCAGTCAGTATCCAGATCTCGACGACGAGACAGATGTGTATATGACTCTGGCCGAACAACATTGGCCGATTGTTCTCTTTCCTTTTCGTCTGAAGACTTGATGAAAGAAATAAAGTAAATTCCCAAAATTGACCAGCAGTCTTTGCATAGGTTTAACACTAACTTGGTCCTTTTAGAGGGAAAAAAAGTTGCCGACTAGAAACAATAATGGGATTGGGATCGAAAGTGGCAACTACCCTTTGCGAACATGCCGTACTGACTCGCACTGTGCAGTTGGCGTGGCCAAACGATACGCCGAAGCAAACGTGGGGAAATCGTCACATCAACGCCGAACCCCACGATCTTTTAGACGTCAAGAAGCGAAGTGACCTTGCCAGGACCAAGACAGTCATATTCGACCTGACGCAACTAGTTTATGGCTTTCCTAAGGCAGGTCGGGAATGGATACGTTCTCATTGCGACACGCAATTTGTGAGCTTCGAAGGGAACACTTTGGAAGAAGTGCTGACAAAATGCATTGACGGCGGTTATCACATCGGAACGGTCGAGCAGCTTCCCGACAAACGTTATGCAGTGCACGTCGATACGTTCAACGACGAGGTGTTGACGGGGTTTCTCTTTGATCGTTTACTAAGCTTACGTCGAGGCTTAACGGCTTTGCTGCCGGATCTCGTGGCGGCCTACTACTTGGTGGACGGCGACCGTCCGGCTGCCAAGAGCATCACGAGTAAAAAGAGGTCTCTAGCCAAGTCCAGGTCCGAAGAACACAAACTGCGTCAACGCGTCGAGGAGTTTTTGGGTCCCGATCGCGTCGGCTTACTCGAACCCACCCCCATTCAGATAGGTGGGCAAGAAATGTTGCAAGGATCGTTGTTTGATTATCTTCGTAGTCGAGACAACCTCTGGAGACTCATCGACTGCCTGTCTGAAACGGTGGAACGCGTGGGGGGGCAAAGCGAAGCTGACGTGGATGTGTTCGTGGCAAGAGGATGGAACTCCAGTACCGATTCAAGTAACCGCTGGTTTCGTATCGCCGGCAATAGACCCGAGAGCGCGCGTCCTTTGAGAGATTATTTCAGAGGAAACGTGGACCTGGAAGCGGACGCCATGATGATCCGTTTGGGTCGGTTTGCCACCAACCGCCTAAACGGTCCTTCACTGTTGTCGACGACCGACTCTGACGTGTTGGTATCAATGATCGCCATAGGCTCGCCGGAGTTGTTCTGGGCCAAGCAACTCGGCTTCAGAGATAAGAAGAACGTGGTGGTACGCACGGTTCCCGCGGATTCAAAGACCAGGTCATTGTTCGTCCCTCATCGCATAGATCTGCGGAGTATCGATCCTTTAGAGGAACCAGAAATATGCAACGATAACCTCCTGCCTAAAGTCGAGAAAAGTTTCCTATTCTCTTCGTGTCCTCTGGGTGACACGTCCAAATGGTCCAATGCGGAAGCCGAACGTCGATTGTGCGCAATCTTTATTGTGTTGTTGAACGGCTGCGACTTTTGCGAGGATCTGTCCTCGTTTGGACCTCGAGGGATGGTACGCTTGTTGAGTCAAAAGCCCAAACTACGCAAGGTGCACTTCAGTCGCATCACTTCCATTCAGAACATAAACAAGGAATTGGAACATGGCATGCGACGCGAATGCCTGACGAGGTCGGACGAAGCGGTTCGTTTCCCATGGAGATGCGGGGACTTTGTGTGCCTCGTCGAGGTCGATTTCGAAACCATGAAAATGTTGATACGAGCGGCCCTTACCCCCAAACCGATAGAGGGTCGCGATTGGAGACCCTTCATTCGTCGCCTGTGTTATTCCGCCATGACATTAGCGGCTACTGGCATTGGATTGGAGAAAGAGATTAAGGTCAACGCGCAATTGGCCGAAAACTTTGGGTACGACTCGACGAGGGACTTTGAGTACATAAAGTTCGAAGATGAAGAATATAGATCCATCCAAAAGAACAAATAAAACAACAAACTCATCTCACGCGTGTCCTCAAAGGATTCGTTGTATGTTTAATTCAAACAAAGCAAACAATTTTGATACATGATAAGATATGACTATGGCTTGATATCTTGGCCTTTAAAACAATACCGAAGAAGTCTGGGTATGCGTTGCTGCTCAAAACCGATGTAAACGTTCACGGAGCCTTTGACCCAGAACCTATTGGCAAGTCCTTCTTTACAATCAATGACAACAGTAAAGGGTGTATTGAAATCCGTCTCTGGTCGCGTGAAAAATGGGTCTGCAGGGACCAATAGAAGAGGATGGACCTCCACCTTAAAGATCATGGATTTCATATATACGTATATGATATACAAATAGATATAACAGATATATAGTATAAGTATATATATATATATATATATATATATATATATGTTATATATATATTTAAAACAAGCAAGCAAGAAAGCAAGAAAATTGATGGTTTTTTGAATAAAAATCATATCATTCTACCCGTCCGTTTCCTCATTTGGATCTGTTTTATTGGCCCTTACAATTGCGGGATGTACAAACATTATTCACGTCGTAGCCTTCTTCGGTCACTTGCAGAGCCTCTGTGAACGTTAAAACCGCAAGGGTTGTGGTTTGCACGTCGGCTCCGGATTCAACATTGCGACAGGGGCGAGGTATCCGCGTCAAATACTTGGGAAGGACATCCACAAATTCGAGGCCGTGATACATAGAGAAGTCGTCAGTTTTGATCTCACAACCTTTCCTCGTCAAGAGAGGAAAGTGGATAGACTGGATCCTGCATACGACACACATGGGCTGACCCCAGTGCCATCGTACCTCGTGCTTATGGTGATCGTTATTGTCGAGATAATCGGTCAAGGTGCGATAGGGTGGCATTTCGAAAGGTCGCTTTCCGTGAATTTGGACGGCAAGGCAATCTCCGTGCCAACCGAGGCATGGTCTTAAATGCATGGGATTGTACACCCCGCGTCGCTTAAAACACAAGGCGAGTTCGAGGTGCTCGCGAGTCATTGGACGCCCGACGACAGATAAAGAAGTGGGAACATGCCATCCATCTGCGGTAGCTTCATCTCGGAATAGGGGCGCCATGGCTTCTAGATGACAATGCACTGAGACATTGTTTAGAAGATGCCTTACGTCGCGAACCGTTTCGTCGTCGCATTCTCCGTCACCACCGACAAACCGCCTGATCGTCGCGGTCTTGTATCTCTGAAACCATTCGGCGTAGTCCAAACACTTGTCGGCATCCTTAACCAATTCTTCTAGGAACGCCGCGTCCTCGATACTGGTCGGTTGAATTGTCAGCGTTGCACAGGCCGTATGCAGGATGCGTCTCCTTCGCATTTTATTTGCATCATCAGTGGCATGAAGTCTGTTGCTCTCTGGAATTGTCGATGAAGGAGCTCGTTGTTCCGTCTTGCGAAGCTTACGGGGTCTCCGTTTGAATTGAAGGTCGCCGGGATCTTGGCAATCGAGGGAACGTGGTGAAGCCTGCACGATAGTATTGGTGATGGACAAATATCGGTCGAATTGATCCCGCGTCGACGGGCAGAGGTAATCGGAACGGTCTGGCGGAAGAATATTCATTCTGTCTCTTCTTTGCTCTGATACGCCGAAAACGGACCGACGTGGATCGTCTCTAAAGGGTCTGATTTTCCCAAGAAATTCATTGTGTGGAGTACTTCTTTGCGGACCCGCTCTACTTTGAGACGTTGTTTCTTAGCGTTTTCCAGCTGCGCGCGCAAGTGGTTGCGGTTTTGAATGTAGCAGACGAGCGACGACTGTTGTTCGAGGTCATTGAAAACCATAGACTCTTCACTGTCGATGGCGGTGGTCGACACTTTTTTCATGGCGTGAATCAAGCGTTCAGAGGAATTTTGCGTATACTCGATCAGGTCCTCGTAATATGTTTGCAACGCGGGTAACCGTGGACATTGATCCGTAGACTCGCTCTCGACTTTTGCTCTCTATTGCTCTATCCTTCCGTCGTTGGCTCGTACCAGTCGACTGATGTCCGCCTCGAGTTGTGTCATGGCTTGCTTTTGATGCGACAGTCTTTCCCGTTCTGTACCTAACTCCCTTCGGATGTTACGCTCTTCGGCGATAGCGTATAAGGCTGCAGAATGACGCCTGGTCTCTGCTGCCAGGGGAAAACCGTACCCAATACTCAACATGTTAGAAAGAAGGGCGAGGAACTGGAAGAGTGGCGCGCGCGACTTGAACCACTCATTGTACCTATTATCCACGGTATTGAGCGCCTCTTCAAAATTTTCAATCTCCAAAGGAAGCTGTTTCATGTTGATGATGACTACTTTACGGGACGAGACGCTTATAGGAAACTCGGACTTCACAAACACAGTGTCACAGGCCCTGAAGCTCAAGCGAACCGTTCGCGAATTGAACGAGACACGTGTAAATGTTGAAGTGCTGAAAGAACGTCTAGATGCTGCCGACAGAGCTGCTCGAGATGCGTCCGTGCAACACGCGGCGGACATGGCTCGAGTGGAGGGCCAACGGGACGAACTTTCCGACCTCTTGCGGGATAAGACGGAAGAGCTTGCCGCCGCAACCGAAAGGATTGAAAAGGTTGAACGAGAGTTGCAATCTGCCAAAGACACCATCGAACGATTAAGAGAAGAAGTCGCCATGAGGAACACGGATCCGCTACACGTTCAAGTGCGACACGGTAACGCTTACGACGCCCTACTGGAACAAGCTGTGAAAAACTCTGGGAATCAAAATGCCTTGGTGGAGCTGTATCGCAATATCGAGACGCATACTTCAAACATGAGGTGGCAAACGTTTTTAAACGAAACGGCATTGAATGTTCGCAACCTCTTGTCCATTTTCATGAGATGCGACCTTTCTAAGAAGCTGTCCGAAAAGGCAATGGTGGAAAAAATGTTGGCCGAGACAGAGAGGCTACAACCACCGCTGATCCGATACGCGCAACGGCACTTGGAATTCGAGGAAAACAAGAAGAAGAAACTGACAAAGGTGCAGATGCAAACCTTTCAGACACCATTACAAAAGGCCTTGGAGCTACTGGCCAGTGCTTGGGTAGAAGACATGAAAAAGAATCAGTCAAACGGAGTCGTGTTTTATTGATCAATAAAAGCCACGTCAAACCATGCAAATACAGATGCGAGGCTCGTGTCCCTAGTCCACTCTCTGGGGTCTACAGCCTCCGCCGGAGTTGTGGAAAGCCCACGATCAGTCACATTCATGGCCACCCAACCGGCAAAACTCTTGGACATAAGACGGTTCGTCGAAAAACACGCACAGAGTCGCGCTAGCTGCCCTAGATTCCAGTGAGCAAAGTCCAAGAGTATGACAGTCTTGATACTTTGACTCTCTAGCGGAGCATTGTCGGTTTTCTTACGGTAGACGATCGAAGCCACTTGTCGAATGCGTCGGGTTAAGGTGGCGGACATTTTTGTGTCTCCGGAGGCCATTTCGATCGTTGCTAAGTCGTGTGGCGTCCTTTCGAAATGTGATAGCAAAACACGACGATCCGGAGAATCGGGGGTGATTGTAGAATCGTAGACCATGATATATTCGTTCGCGGGACGTACCATGATGCGTGCGAGCAGATCCAAGGGTCTATATTGCGAGGGGCCAGTGTCAATCACCGTGCGTCTAGGACGGCACATGGCCTCCAACGACGGGAGGAGAATGCGATAAGGACTGAAATAGAATCGTCTGCCGTTCATGTCATGCCTTCTCGCAATGTCGAGTTCCACCAATCGTTCCCAAGCTCGTCGATCAACTTCCGCGAGAGACTCGTGCAACAAGAAAGAATCCATGTTGAAAAGAAGGTGGAAACAGCGAACAATAGCCCGTTCCTCTTCTGTTGTAGGTCGGTCCACTTCGCACAACAATCGATACTCTTCGTCCGAACCGCCGTCAAATACTGGCATCAGAGTGCCGGGGTCGACAACTCGCGTTGCATGGAGAACGTGTCGGCGCTGGGGCGATGGGCGACGGCTTCGTCTCAAAAGGTCATCCACCCATGTCAAAACTTCCATGCGACCTAGCCTGATGTCAGCGATAGATTCCTCTTGGTCGTGCAGGGAATTGACCAGTTCCCTCTCAAGTGATTCCCAGAAATCAAGTCCGCCCGTCTCGACCCAACATTTTCCTGTTGTCGACGTTTTGCCTTTATTTTTTTCCATGGTTTTCCACAACCACGAGACGGCCTTTGTCCAGGCCGCAGGTTTACAAGTTTGAGGAACAAAGACTCGAAGGGATGACCGAAGTATATCGGGACGAAAAGAAAACGCAGGACCTATACTTCCACAACAGGATCTAAGGCCTCCATTCGTTCGCGGATGTAGGACGGACACGTAAAAGGGGTTGGGTTCGACTCCCAGAGCAGAGATCTGAGTGGCCTTAGAGGGAGTTTTGGAGTCTTTAATGGAGATCACGGTCGCGTGCAAGGCAGAAGTGGTCTTTTTTTTGCCTTTTCCAGACGTCGATCCGCTCAGCGTTCTCAACAGAAACAATTCGTTGCCCTCGATAATTCGTTGGAGATCATAGGCGCCATCTCTTATTTTGTCTGCTGGAACAAGACTCGTACTCATCGTCGCTGTCTTCGCTGCCGTCGTGTTCCGAGTCAGTAAGTACTCCTTGGGCGGTAGCAACGGGTACCACGGGTTGAGGTACGATTACAGCTTGCCCTGTTCGATATGGGTCGGTATCGCGATATTTCATGGTTATATCGACAGCTCGATGACCAGTGTTGCACATCAACCATAGTTTCATGCGCCCCTTGCGAAGAATGCGATCCATGAGATGAAAATTACTCAGTCCCATGGATTGCTGGATCGGATGCATAGGTGCCATGGGTAATTGCTCTCGAGACAACCACGTTGACAACACCTGGTGGACAATAAAACGTTGCAGAACGACGCTTTTCACGGGAACGGAATCTTCCTCCGTGGGATCTACGGCAGCCACCAAACTTCGGGCAAGACCTTGTCGCGTGCCCACGTCAGTGACGCCTTTGGAATATTGTACACCCAATATCGTTCTCGTCACCTCTACCTGATACAGTCTTTCGAACATGTCGTAGTTCAAAGCATTGGGACGCACGTTCAAGTGAGAGCCCACGTGATTGCTACCCTCTGGGAGTTGGTATCGCACGGGTAAGTCCACGGTTTCGCTCCCTCTCCCGCTGGCATACATTTGCAACAACTCTTCCAGCGCCTCGTTCTTCTCTTTAAGCCTTTGCCTGTCTTGATTATATCGAGTCTTGAGGCGGTACAATTTATCGGCCATTTCCTGGTGCGTTCTCCGTACTGTGCTTGCCAAGAATCCGCTGCCACTCAATTCTTCGGCCCCTCCAAACGCATTACCCTCGGTCGTCATGACAGCCGCCAACTCTGCGAGTCGCATAGCCGTAGAGGTACCCTGGTTGACCTGGTCGCGGAGCATGCGTTCTCGGAGTTTGGCCCTATTTCGCTCAATCTTCTCTTCCTCGATCACATCATCGCTTTCCTTGCGCCCTGGCATCTGTGAAGTAACAATGTATGGCCGAGAGGCGATCATCAGCGAACGGTCGTGTGCGTGGCGAAGACGTTTCAGTTTCTTGTGCAAAGGTAGAAGCATGGAGAGATCACTATTAGGACATTCCTCGTCGGTCAAATGACGAAAAAAGAACAATTCGAAGGGTCCCGTGTCCGTCTGTTGATCTATGCCTCGACAGAGATATTTGCCCGACGGTTGGAGACGCACCACGACAAATTCAAGGGGCACATACGGAACGACTCGACCACTGTCGTCGAGCGTCTTGTACCCTAGAGGCGTAAAACCGTATCTGATGAAATTGAGTGTTGCCTGGTTGATGCAGCGTTCCAGGTGCGGTAACAGTGTCGCTTCAAAATCATCCCTTAGGTTATCGATCTCTTTCAATTCGGCCTCTATCGTTTCGTCGTCGTCGTCCGTAGAGTGTTCACTAAATTGGCGAACCAGTCCTTGGAAAAACATGTCCATCGGGTTTAGACCGTTTTTAATTAAAACGTCGATACAACGCCGTACGTGATGATCTTCCTCGGAGAACTTTTTGAGTTCCTTGGTGTAATCGGTAGGAAACACGAGCACCATGCACCCTCCCCGTTGTTTCTGCAATTCATCGCGATGAAGCCGGTATAGATCCGCAATGGCTCTTTGGCGTCTGGTTTCTAACAGTGTGTTGGCATAGACCACACCGTCGACAACAAAAGAACTCGGTACCTTCAATCTCGTTTGGAAGTCTGCCATTTCTGTAGATCGCTGATGCCGTCGCGAAGGTAAATGGCCATGCCGACGCCGCAAACCTTGCCCCAATAAAGGCCTCGGTTGCTACCCATGCTCTGGACGATGAAAAACTCAACGGCGACGTTGCAGAGGAGACTGACCGACATCATGGCAAACGTCGTCAACATGTGATGGACGCGACCGTGAAGGAGAATGTACACGAGGTTACAAAACGTGTATTCCGACATTGTCACGAACGTGCACATGCAAACGAGAATGGGTGTCAGTGTGGGATTGATCGATCGTAAGCGGTCAGGCACGGAATCTCCTCCAACGTCGTCTGAGCGATGGTCAGCGGCACCGACGTGTACCACTAACGCGGTCAATAACGCAATGATGAAAAACGCGACAACTTGCTGAAAACTAGACAGACGTTTTCGATGACTGGTTTCGTTGTGCACCCCGTGCAAGGCGTGAACGAGTTCGAAACTCGTACCCAACATTTCCTCGGTGATTACCAACTCGAAAGAGATTCTTTGTCGATTAGCTTTGTCCGGCACCTCCGGCAAGCCCTGGTAAATGGTATTGGTAGATTTTGGCGTTGGTGCACGAGTTTCTGGTCTCATACGTCACCCCAATACAGAGCAAAAGAAATGGATGAGGTAATGCTGGATTTATTAGAGAAAGAAGAAGCCTTGAGTTGTACCCTTGTCAAGGCGGACAAAGCCATAGAAGTCACCACCTCCTCGCTACCTTCCAAAACATCCACGAGAACATTATGCCATCTTGACGCAATAAAGACGAGGGTTCAGGAAGGACTAGAAGAAGTGACCAAACAGCGAGTGAAGGCCTACAATAGCTTATCCCTCTCAGAGGTGATGCAAACATCCGTGTAATAGTAATGGTAATAAACAAAAATATCAGTGCACCACCAGATCCTCGATGCATTCTATGCCCATCTTATTGTAGCATCTTCTCCAGTTTACTGGGACTCGCAGATGAGGTCGATTACAAGACAAGTGATCCACGCCGCGCTTGTCTCTAAGGCGGCAATGCATCGTCTCGACCGATAGACGATATACTTCCATAGACCACTCGACGTTGTCAAGGCACATCGCGTGAGATGGGTAGTGGTCGTTCAACTCTGAGAGCGTCTTTATGAGCGGTGCAAATTTCATCAGACGACAATGCTCACGAGATCCGGAGACGACTGGGCCGATGGGTAACACGCGCAGTAGTGGGGTGGAAAACTGCAGCACTCCTTTGTTGGGGTAATTTAAGGCGAACGGAGCGGGTTCCGCAAAAGCTGCCATGAGTTCTCGCCTCGGACGCATGGCTTGAAGCTTCAACAGGACTTCGTCGACGCGTTGTTTCGTATCGACGGTCATACCACGTCCAATAACCGTATCCACGAGGACGGTTATTCTGACCTCCCACAAGTGCGTACCCCATAACTCGTGAGCAATGCATGCGGCGACAAACATAGAGGTATCGTCCACTTCCGCCTCAATCAACCGTTGGAGTTCCGGAATCTTCTCGCTCGCGGTCCATCGCCCGGTCTTTAGTCGCGTCGTCAACAACTCGATGCAAGGGTTCGACCATCCGTCGGACCGATCTCGACCGTCTTTCTTTATGCGCCAGTCTTTGCCCGATTCGATTAGCTGAGCAAAGAGGATTAAGAGTTTTTCTGCAGGTAGGTCTTTCAGATCATAGAAGCCTTGCTCTTCACTCGTAGTAGCATCCACGACGGTCTCCATCGGGGGTAGATCCAATCTTTTACAGGTGCTGGTCTTGGACGCAGTAAATTGCAAGAATCCGTCTTCCCACACTTTAAGCATAGATTCGGGACGGAATGCGGAACACGTCAAGTTTCGACTGGCCTCCAACACAAAGTCTCTGTACGATCGGGAATAAAAGTAAGCAAAGAATATCAACCTCTGCCTTTCGACCGGCATGATTTTCGTGCGTTCGGGTTTTTCGATCTTCGCCGTTTTTTGCTCTTGTCGGTTTCACGAGCTATCTGTACTGCGGCTAGTTCAATAGCTGGTTTCACTTGGGCATAAAACCAACCGTCGTTGCGTCTTATGATTTTCTTGCGGATTCCACCTGCGTAGCTTTGCAGTAGGACTCCGCGGTCGCATTTGGCCAAGGTCAAATAGGTCTTGAGCTGAATGATCTCGTGACGACCAACGGCTCGAAAACCATGCCGGCGATGCTTGATCTCCAAAATGCACGTCCTCCCCTTCAGATCGCGAAAGCTGGCATCGACTCGACCGATCAAGTGTACCCTTAAAGACTTGTTTTTCGGGTGAGTCCACGTTCGTTGGTAGCATCGCTGTCTTTCGCGAAATTTGTAGGCAAACTTTGCCTCTAATTGGTCGATCACCTCATTCTCCATTGCTTTCCCTAGTTCGGTGTCAACGAAGGAAGAAATAATCCCCTTCGTGAAATTCACGTTCATGCCTCTGGCATCGGCTTCGATGGCACCCTCCGATGATGTCAGCAAATCCTCACCCTTCTTTCCATCCGTAAACTTCTTTGGGCAGCTCTGGAGTCTTTCGACAAAACGTCTTGACGCGGGAAGACAACGCAAAGCAGCAAATTCGTCAAACCTTCCATGCGACGAGGATTTTCCAGAGCGCCAACGGACTCCTCCTCTACGTCGAATTCTCTCAAGCGCAGCCCGTCTAGAATCAAAAACGTTCAGTTGAAGAAGTGCAGCTACGTCGGTAACTGCCACATTTACGAACCTCATAATGTCTATTGTTGCCTTGATTTTTTTTTATTGTTAGTGTGTGATAGATTGACTACTCGGAATACTCACGGGCTCGATCTAACCCCATATATCTCTCGAAGCATACAGGAATGTACTTAAGCCAGGCGTCAGCACCCTCTGGATATGACGAATATTTCGATCCACCACTGGAGGCAAACCACGAATGTCCGATCTGTCTTTCGGGGCTGCGAGAACCGATGCAGACGTCGTGTGGGCACAGGTTCTGTAGAGACTGTATATTATGGAGCTTCAGATCTGTTAGCCACTCGTGTCCCGTGGATAACGAAAGGTTGGACGAGAACTCGCTCTATCCCGACAATTTTGCTAAGCGAGAAATATTGTGCCATGACGTTTTCTGCCGAATGAAAAAGGAACATGGGTGTACGTGGAAGGGACCCCTTAAGACGATAGATGATCATATGAAAGTCTGTGCTTTTGTCAACATATGTTGTCCCAAGAATTGTGGAAAACAGTTACAGCGTAAAAACGCGAAACAACACTTGGAAACCGAGTGTCCTAACAGAACCACACCATGCGAGCACTGTGACAAAGAGGTACACTGGAATGGCCTTGAGAATCATTTTCGAACGTGTCCAAATTTTCCGGTGTCGTGTGGACAATGTGGACGACAAAACATTGTGCGAAAATTGATGGAACATCACTTGGACAACGAGTGTCCCGAAATGGAAATCAAATGTGCTTTCAGCGTAGTGGGTTGCACATTCGAGGGAAAACGAGCCACCGTGGAAAAGCATGTCGATGATCAACTCGCAAGTCACGTCATGGACTTAGCAAAGACGTTTGGTGCTTTCATAGCAACCCAGAATTTGGGAACTGAATCACGGTACAATTTTCCAGAAAACGTGAGTTGCGTTGCGAGGGCCAACAACGTAGCCTATTCATGCGACCCAATGGCACCGCGTCATCAACAATTGAAAGAAAGTAACGAGCTGAAGCGTAGGATCAGTTTTGTTTCTGGCGAAGTCGAAAACCGGGAATACGCCCTAAACGGGCCCAGCTCGAGGCGCCAAAGACCCCTGCTAGACCTCGATGCAGTTGTTTGGCAACTTGAGACAAAATTACTGGAATTCGAAGGCCGTGTCTGTAACGGAACGTACATTTGGAGGGTAGAAAATTACCGACAGCGTCGTCAAGACGCAATCGCCAATACGATGTCAGCCATGTATAGCCCTCCTTTTTACACCAGTTTGTACGGCTATAAGATGTGTCTGAGGATGAACTTGAACGGTGTGGATAGTGGCTTGGGGAAACATATTGCCTTATTTGTCCACATGATGCAAGGGGATTATGACGACATTTTGGAATGGCCATTCTTCGGGAAAAAAATCAACCTCTCCATCTTGGACCAGTCGAAGCTTCATTGTCATATAAGTGAAACTTTGGTCGTTGAAGACGACCTTATTGCTTTCCAGAGGCCCACTGATCGTCGTAACTCTAAAGGGTATGGCTACGTCGAGTTTGCCCCCATTGACCATATTCGTGAACCTCGGCATGTAAAAAATAATACTATGCTTGTTCGCGTTCAAATTTTTTGATTAAGGTTTAATTTCCATTATACATACATACATACATATATATATATATATATACATACATACATATATATATATATATATATATATATATAATATATATATATAATATAATATAATATAATATAATATAACACAGTATAATATGGTATAATAAACCATACTAGACCGGAGAAAACAATCGATATCACTTGCAAAGTGTATTGAAATGGCTGTTTTATTGTCTTTTACACATCGAGGGACTAGTGAAACTCGTCATCGGATGAAGAGACCAGCGTTTTTTTCGTCATACTAGAAATCAAGTCATTTGCAAAAGACGCCAAGGCAGGGATGACTTCGTTAATCCACCATGGCTTGTCAAAGGCGAGCGGTAAATTTATGAAGAGTTTTTCCCCTTCGAATAATTCGATAACGTACCCTTGCTGTTTCTGCGCGAGAAAGAGATAGGTTTGCAGTTGAGCAAATTCAGTGGGGCTAACATTGGGTTTTCGTCCAAAACGCGTCTTGATCTCGACGACTCTGTCTATTTCATCCAGGCAATCAATGCGCCCCAGAATAACTACCTCGACTTGTTCGTCAGAGGATGTCCATGCCAGTCTCTCGTACGTTTTTTGCGTCGAACTACATTTGCCAATGCACGGGTTGGCTTCGGCGATGTCGATGGCCAGCATTTCGCTGTTTTTGCCCATTTCGGTCCTAACAAAGCCCCGCGCCATGTCGACCAACTCTGTTCGACCCTCGTCTGACAGGGACGTTTTTAAACGAGCGACTAATTCATCAAACTTCGCGTGATCCTTGATGCTGTACTTTTGCCTTCGAAATTCGCGACCACTTTTCGTTAGACCTATGGCCTTGAGCAAATCCAGAGGTGGACGACAAGTGTCTGGAATACCAACTTTATCGATGCGTTCCCACACGCGTTTGATGACGTCGAGGCGAGAACAATACGGATTCAATCCGAGGATGCTACCTATCTCGGTAGCGTACAGGCGTATCTCTTGGCGAGCTTCGCTGGACGATGTGTTGTCGGCCATGAAAGCTGACGATACAGTTATGATGAATCGGTGACGGTCAGGGGAAGTCGTCCGTCGACAATCACGTTCAAAGATACAAATTGCCAGCCGATGGCCAGGATAACCGCCATCACCAAGTCGTCGCGAGTAGAAGATGTTTTCCCCGAGTAACAGTCTCGCGCCGCGTGATAAGTAAAAGAATCCATCTGAGTCACCAGTTCTTTTAGAGTAGCCCGAATAGATTCCTGGGTCGGAACGAGTTCACTGAGATCGGGCAAGACAACGTTGGCGATGCCGTCGTGTTGGAGCCCCCTGGGATGATCCAGATGAGCCACGATCTCCGCCACCGATTCACCTGCAGTCTTGAGAATTGCATAGCGTTCTTTGATGATTTCGGTCATAGTGGAGAATTGGTCCACCCAGTATACGCATCTGACAAGTGCCGATAAGGTGTGTTGTACGAGGGACTTCTTTTGGCGTGTTGTTATCCCTGGTAGGACACTGCCCTCTACGCTTCGTGTCTTGACCATGTTGATCGTGCGACCCGTGTTGACATACTTCATCTTAATCTCCAGTTCTAGCGCTCGGCACAGATCCTGTGTCAAATTATTTTCGATCCAGATGGTAATTTCGGCCCGCTTAAGAATCGGATACAACCGTTCGATATTTCTCAGATTGTACAGGATCAGGTCACGGTGAATGGCCGTCATGTACCCTCCCTCGTGCGGTTCGACGTTGTACTGATCGAGTGCCACAACCTAAACGAAAAAACAAAAAACAAAAAAAAAAATCATTGCTTTGCCGACCATGCAGCAACCACCGAGAGACGCAGTAAAAGCCACAAGGATCCTTTGTAGAGATCCCGTGCAACTCTTTCATCCTACGCAATATGACCGCGACTGTGTCGCCAATCGCGTCGAAGAACTCGTGCTAGCTGTTTACGAGTTACAGCGTAGACACAAGGCTTCCGAGCTCAGACACGCCGCCGAATGCCATTAGTCCGCCATGTGTGTATTGGGCTACGATCATCCTCTCGCGCGTCTAATGGAAGACGACGTGGATTCCACGGTAAGACAAAAGACCATCGAATATTTGACTCCGAGTGATGCATGGTCGTCACTTCCTTCTAACACCGCCTCTCAGTGGACGGATGCCCTGGCGGTCATGTGTTGTGAGGCTGGGAAACCCCGTAAATTCGCTATCCTCGTGGAGGCATTGTGGCATTCTTCGGCAATCAAGACCGAGCGCGGTACCATCTGGATACTGTGGCTCTGTGCATTATCTTGCTTAGTTTTCCCCTTGGATGACACCCACGTTCTAACTCGGCCGCTGATCGACAGCGTGATTTGCACTCTAGCCCACAAAACTCCGCCAACGTCCAGTTTCTCACCAATTGAGGAATGTGTTCTGACGATATGCTTCCTGGCATCGAGCGGAGACGAGTGTGGAACGCTGCGAGTTTGGTCGTCGGAAAACCTTCAAGACGATCGGGATCTCCGTCTTGAGGCTCTTATGAAAAAACTACACAGTCAAATGGCCGTTGGAAAAGCAAACTGCCGAGAAGGCAATGAGCTACTTACGTAAAAACATTGGTGCGTCGTCTTCAGTAAAATGCATAACCCGATACCACTGGTTTTACTCGCTGCCTGGACGGGATCGATGACTACTGCCACGGTTTGCACAGTGTTGAGCACCTCGTCTGTCAAGTCCATACGACGGTGTCGGACTACCTGGGCGATGAGGTTGGCCGGAAACACTGGTTGTTTAATTGCACCCTCGGCACAGGAGTAACCCATCACCTCTCTTTGGTAATAACCCTCTACTAACATTTCCATGACTCGCTCTACGAGCCCTTTGCGACCTGGTTTGAGATCGATGTGTCCCGGTCGTAGATAGAAACGATGAACGCACGTTTCTGTTTGACCTGCGCATGCATCGCACACCATGGATTGGTGAATGCTGTAAACGTCCGGAAACTGCATCAACCGCATCAACCAATGGCCACTCGGCATAGTGGAGCACAACACGGTCATGACCACCTGACGATTGATGAGATAGGCCATGGTCGATGCCACGGATTCTTTCCGGTTGAAACCGGCCTCGTCGATCACAGCCACGTTGGGGGACTGGCCTCGCCCGCTCTGCAACAAATTAAAAAAACGACCAATAAAAAGTCACATTATGTCTTAATTGATATATCGTTATTGTTTCTAGTTGGCAAGATCATCAATGAAAAACAGTCATGACAAGCGCAAACGCAACGACAGCGACAGCGACAGCTACAGCTACAGCAGCAACATCAACGGGGATGACCCAATCGTCGTGGATCGAGGCCACGGTCGACATGAGTCAGGCTATGCGTCCATCGCCCCCTGTTAATCTGTTACAGCAAGTCAAAAACCATCGCGATTGGGTGAGCGACGAATACGTATTACGGATGGCAAGACAGAAATTTGGAGTGTTCACCAGCACGCTCGTGACTGGAGCGGCAAGATCCGAACAATGTCTTGCAAAGGACTTCGTCTGCGTTCACGAACCGCTGGGAGTGTTCGCGTGTCTAAAACACATGGTCGTGCATAGATGCAATGAGTCCTGGCAGCAGGTGAAAAAATGGATTGACCTTCCCGATGGCGAGTCTTCGTTGCGATGTCGTAAGATTATGGTGGGTGCCTCAAACGAGGTCAGTTGGTGTTGTGCCGTTTCTCGTAAACTTTTACCCGATACCACTGCTCTCCAGATGACGATATCTTCCGTGACCACATTGAACGATCTGGGAGCGGTTGTATACGGAAAGGGACAGCGAGAAGACAATGCATACTCAGCAAGGCTTATTGGCGGTTCGGTGAGGCGGTCTGGGAGTCAGAAACGGTCGTTTGACGACGCCTTTGATTTGTACACAAAAAGACACGATTTATTGAAACAGACTATCAATGCCGTAATCACAGCTTTGGTAGATACACAAAAACGGGCAAATTACAACAATCTCATTCGACAGCGAGCGGGCAGATGCGAACCCCTTCATTTGAAGGAATTTGCGCCTGGCATTCAACTGCTGTTGCGGAGTCGTCTCTTAACCCTTTGCGAGCGCCTAGTTCAGGAATTGGACGTGAAAGTGGACAAGAAAGAAATTAATTCTCTAGTGTTTTTTGCACTAGGTATCACGGTGCAGGGTCGCCAATTAGGTCCCGACATTGTCGCCCCCCGTCTTCCTGCCCGAAATTTAGCACCGCTGCCGATCGAGACCTTGTTTGAACGAGCCTTTGGTTTGCCACTCTCACAGTATTCCAAGATGGCTACCAGAATACAACGTTTGACAGGCGACCCTCGTTTTGCTCACAAATTGGGCTGGTGTGCATCACCGCCACCAGTTGAGTAGGGTAGCAGGAACTTGTCGAGCAAATTGTCGCCTTCTTTCCCCTCTTCATCTTCTGTTTCCTCTTCGTTTTCCTTCTCCACCGTCTCCGCGGAGTAAGAGTAGACGGGATCTGTGATCTTTGAATGGTCCATCTCTTCGTCTTCGTTCTCTGGTTCATCGTTCAGATCGCTGTGGTCGATGGATTGTTTGGGTGAAAGCGGGGGCGTTGAGGGTATTTTAAAGTGTGCTTGGAGAAAGTGTAACATAAACTCGCACACCACTTTTGGAAGCTCGTAGCGAAAGAGAGACGGAAGACTTTCCATCGAGTGTGGCCTGGTAAGGAAGACCTCGTATCGCTGTGAAACATAACTGAATAAGTGAAGGGCATCGCTCGAACCACTTAGGTTGGTGTTCCTTTCTAGCAATTCAAGGTGTCGGCCGAACGTCTCTAAGATTGGCTCAATAGAACAAGAATCATCCATGATTGATGTCTACGACAAATAAAACAAACACGTATTAGTAAGGTACGTCTGAGTCTTACAGTAGTCAATTTCGTGCGATCCCATTATGGCGCGTCAGGCGTCACGCTCATCCGCATCGTCAACGATTGTTGATCACAGTAACTCCACACTGCGAGAGTCCCTCATTCTGCGTGGTCTTCGTTTTGCATCAACAATCATTGGACCAAGTTTAGTCGAGGGCCGAATCGGACTAGTGGACAGAGTAAACGAGATACAGGAACGATCCATCACCAGTGCATGTGAATTCATCAACGACGCTAATCGCCTGGTCCTGAGACTCGAATCCGGTGATGAAGAAGGGCTCCAAGAAGCCTTTAGGTCTTACGTGAGAGGTTCGACGTTCATCACCTCAGCGTTGTTTGGCCATAGGACGAATCCAGTGACATTGCCTGTCAATTTCTTTGGACACTGGGCTCATGTGCAAAGCTACGATGAGGGACCAGCCACCGTTCCCTGGTTCATCGTGGCCGTTGCGTTGGCTTGGTGTCGATTCGTTGGAGAAATGTGGACGTCTCATTCCGACAACCCTCACCTGGCGAACGAGACGAGGTGCACTTTGAGGGAGCTGGGTGTTCACACCAACAACGAATCGCTTGTGAGGATACTGGAGAATGTATCAGATGACGAGCTTCGTCTGTCTATCGACCATCTCTTGAACGGGGAAGATACTCGCAATGCCCTTGATCGATCCATCCAGACAACGCTCACTTTAGTCAAACAACAAGTGGAACCCATGTTGCCAAATGATGCGGGATCAGAGATTCAGGCAATCGGTAGATCTTTCGTCCACACAATGGAAACCGTAACGACCCAGAGTGCAGAGACATCCAATGAATTGGATGAATATGTTGGAATAGAATTGATTGGACCATTTCGATTGATGGCGCGCATGTCTCTGAGACCTGATCTTGGAACGGAAGAAACACACGTTGCGGCTTTGGAGCAACTCCACCATCGAATCATGCAGGAAATGAAACGTTCGGTAGACGCGTCGCGCGCTGCTGGAGAAACAAACAAGCTAGTGGCACGTCATCGCGAATATGTTTGGGGAGGAAATGTCAACATGCATCCGGCGGTAGTTGACCGAATGGAAGTGCCATCGAATGATGGAGCATCAACCTACCACCCCTCGACACTGGGTGGATCATTGAACGCTGATCGAGATTTAGACTTTGGTGATTACGAAGAAAATGAGCAAGAGGAACAAGAAGAAGAAGAAGAAGAAGAAGAAGAGGAAGAGGAAGAAGCAAGTAAAATGGAGGAAGAAGAGGGTGACCGAGACAACGATCAGGCAATCGATAGGGCAATCCAAGAAAGGCAGCGAATGAATATCACTGAACGGGTGTTCGGGCTGGTACCAGTGTCAGGAGAGCAGACGCCACTGGCGTTTGACGAAGATTCTACATCCACGTATGCACCGTCCTCCCTGGGAGGGCTCTCAAAACCTTGGTCCCGAGGAGCACCATCGATAGCCAGTGACCGGTCACTCTTGGTACCTGTTGCCGACGCCATCACAGAGCGCTCAAGAGACTCGGGACCCGTCATGATTCCCGCAGAACGAACGCTCAATTTGATGGACGAGAAAGAATCAGAATATGCGCCTTCAGTTTTAAGTGGTTTCAGCATGACACAAAGAACCAGGTCGGCCGTAGGTAGGTTGGATCGTGCTCCGTCGGTCAGGTCCGATGTGTTACCAGACGCACCTCTTTTGCCGCTCTCAGACGAGGAAAGAATGGAAGATCCCATGGATTCGGTGATATTGCAACTTTCTGCAGAGATGACGGAACAGTGGGCAGCCAATGCATCGGCATCGACCACCGAAGACGAAATGATCATTCGGGAAGGATCAACGGTCGCTTCATTGATGAATGACAATGAAACTTTAAGCCAGCAAATGTCCTCTCATCGCGCCGGTGAAGAGGATCTGGTCTTGAAACTGACTCAGGCTCATTCCGAACTGGGACATGCCAGTGCAGCGCTAGTTGCGAAAAACAAAGACATAGCTAGGCTAAACGAGACGATCGAGACCGAAAGAGAAAAGCACGACCGCGATGTAGAGCAGCTTCAAAGGGACTTGGAATCACAATCAAAAGTCGAAAAAGAGTTGAAATTGCAACTCAACGCCTTGTATGCTCGTGCCGCGGAGACCACACAGTACGTGGATACGATACAAAGAGAAAGCGCCGAAACAATGAAACATCTGAATCAGGAACTGATTGCAAAGTCACAAGATTGCCAAACTATGCGACGAGAAGCAAGAGAACTCACCGAGGCCGTGGACAGAACGAGAACCGAGTTGGACTCTGTGGTACACGAGCTGCATGCGACCCGCCAACAGAATCAAGCGGCGGTGGCCGAACGAGATCGATTGCAGGCTAGAGTGATGCAAATGACAGAAGAAGAATCCAGACGCGATGCAACGATCACCGAGATGGGCGCCACTGTTGGTCAACTCATGGAAAACAAACAAGCGCTGGAGTTGCAAGTCAAGGTTTCCAATGAAGAGAAAAACCGACTGCAGGGTCGTCTGGAAGAACTCCAACAGACAAGAGAAATGGAGATGGAAAGAGCCAGGAGCACGTTGGAAGAACTGTCGAGGCGTAACAACGATCTAGAGGACAGTCTTCGAAATACGCTGACTCGAACGGCTGCCCTGGAACGCACCGTTGCCGCGGATAGAGAAGGTCAACAGGTTCAAGCGCAAGAGAAGGACAGAGAACTTTTGAGGGCAGAAGAAGCTCGTCAACAACTCGAGACGGCCTTGCAAGAGGCGCGGATAGAAGCGAATGAAACCCAACGAGTCTACGAACAATTGCAATCGTCAATTCTGGAGTTACGTCAGGTAGTCGGACTGATCGACGAAAATGCCCCGGCCACTTCGTCGATGCTTTCCGATCAAATAAAACAAGTGACTACGACCGTAAAACAGCAAAGAGGCCACAGAGATGAGGCAATCGGTGCAATCCGTAGACTTGCCGACCGGTTAAGGGTGGAAAATGGGGATACCACTCTTATCAGTGAAGTAGTTGGAAAAGTGATATCAAAGATCGACGACCAATTCCGAGAAGCAACAGAGACACATCGTGGTCTTGTGGCCCTGGTGAACAGACCAGGTGCGACTAGCGAAGAGAGCACCGTCGCAAGCACGTCTTTGTCACAGCTGGTTCGTTTGGCCCAGGCTCGTGTTTCGGAAGTAGAAGAAAGAGCCGAGGATGCGACCCATGCCCTTTGGGAGGTGGCCAGAATCACAGGAACGAGAGAAGAGGCTGAAGTTTCCAGCCAAGAAGTCATCGATCGTGTCACTCGAACGAATGACGAGAAAATGGCGATGCAGCGAGGATTGCAAGAAATAGCGGAAGTCACAGTGGCAACTCCACCATTGGACCTGATCCGATTGGCGCAGGCAAAATTTAGGGCGCTTTCACAATTAGAAAAGGCGTATTCGGAAGAAGTGTTATCATTGCGACGTCGCAGCGACCTTTTACAGGAGTCTCTTGATAAAGCACAGCTCGACTACGAGCGCGAGAAAGCCAGTAGGCAACGGGAAATCTACAATTTGAGAGAACAGCTCAATCAGCTAGGAACACAACAGTTGGAGAGGTTACGGGAAGCAACTCGCGACCACGAAGAGCGACAGGACCTCGACAAGTGTCGCGCACTGCTAGAAAATGCAACCAGGGATCTCAATAGTATCACGGTGCAAAAACATCTGGTAGAGCAAAAGTTAGCCCAGAGCGAGGTTGAATGGGAACGGCAATTGACCGAAGTCAATACGGCTTCTGCGCTGGTGGAGGAACAAATCAAGGCTCTGAAGCAGCGAATACGCGAACTCGAACAGGCCTCCAGAGATCGAGATGTAACGGAGGTGACTGCAAGAACAGAGAGTGAGGATCGAGAGACAGCGCTGCGACAAGAGGTGATACAATGTCAGGAACGTTTGGAATTGATGCAACAAAAACTTGATCGAACGACAGCGGAATACAGTCGTTTCCAAGAAGAAGTAGAACGGGAACGAGCTCAGTGGCAAGAGCAAGTAGAAACTTTTAATCGACAACTGGCCGAAGCTGCTCCTGGAGAAGCAGTAAAACTGCGCCTGGAACGCGATCAGTCAAAGCGCGAACTGCTAGATTTAAACGCTCGGTTCAACTATCTGGAACAAACCCGAACGGAGCAGGATCGACTGGAAGCTGTCAACGAACAGCTAAAGGTGCGTTTGGAGGAATGCGAACGGCATCGTAGCTTCCAGGATGATCTCGTTTTGGAATTGAAACATCAAGTCGCGACCTTAGAACAAAGAATACGCGAGGCCGATCGTATCGCAGCGATAGTGCATCCACACTTGACGGAGCCGGAATTTCAAGAGGACGACATTCCAGGGTTACCTTCGTCACCACCAGAATGGCAGCCAGGAAAATCTGAGCTCGATCAGAAGTTACAACATCTGGGAGAACAGATAGCGAAACGAGAGTTGGAACTGTTAGTTCTCGACGATAAAGTGGAACAATACAGAAGTCAGCTAGCCGATATCTTAGATCAAATCGAGAATGCCGAGGCGACCTTGGCCGAATTGAGGGATAAGATCGAGTTCGTTTATCCCCAAGATTTACCTCCTTCGCTGAGCGACGACGTTTCCATTGACAGTGGAACACCACCGGTGTCGCCCGTGTCTCGGTTTCCGATAGTAAACTTGGCCGAATGGAAGGAACGCTTTCCCTCCGTCAAACCGTCGTATCATGGTGCCAAGCGATGGGTGTTGGCACTGGGCGAGTTGGAAGGGAATAACAAAACGTGTAACCTCGGTTTACTTGACAATTTAATCGATCCTCGAAAAAGATTCGTCTACCAGGAAGACTTAAAATTTATCCTGCGAGAGACTCTAGCATTTGTAGTTCACTGGGGAGGTGGCAGTCTTGAACGACGAAGACAGCGCAACAAAGCTTTGCGAGGGTTGGATAATCTACAGCGTATCGCATTGCAAGCCAAAAGGCACGGTAACGATGACGCCTTTCGATTGGCCATCGTGTGTGAGCTGGTTCTCTTAGGCGGTGACGACATTGCCTACGAAGGCGCCGTCTTACAAAGATACTGCGAGCTCGTGTTGGAACTTGCAATGGCAGTGACATTCCGTTGGCGCAGTTCTGATGCGCAACAAAGGCAGCGGCTGATCTTTACAGAACGCGATCTTCCCGTCAACGATTCTACGGCCATCGTCGTTCGTTTCGCGGATTCAGTTTTTCAGACCTTTGACAGAACCATGCTCATTCAAACACTATTACCGACCTTGGTGCAAGCAAGGCAAGGGATACCCGTCGATGTGCCAGTGGTAGCCTCGAGTCCACGAGCGTGGGTTCCTCGACAAAGCCTTTGGTGCGAGTTTGAGGATGAGGTACCCATCTCTGCACCAACGTTCTGGGTCGAAGAACAACTCGACAAAGCGGCAATGCTAGTGCCGGGATTGGTGCATGTTTTAAGGGATCAGACGATCGACCGGATGGAAGAAAACCGCACATATGTGCAACTCGCGAGACTCGACCACAACCACGGCGACCGAGAAGATTGCATACTTTTGGTCGGACAGCGAGATTCGTGGGTCGTTGTGGATCCCCTGTCGGCCGAGGAAGAGGACGTTCCCCAGTCCAAAGGGTTGCTACTTATTGGGGTCATCAGAGCACCACAGGGGGTCACTTGCCACATCGACAGAGGCTTTGCACTCATGACATGGATTCGAGAGGTGTTCGTTCACGGCATGTCCCTACAAGGTGTGACTTTCCAAGGAGAATCTGATAAAATTAGATGCACCTTAGAGCATCACTTCAAGTGCATCTTTCACTAACGAAGAAAACAAAAGAAGGCTATGATACCTTCCTCGGCCCGTAGAGAAGGAGAAAAAAAAAAGAAAAATAAACGACAAAGATAACCAACATGTAAACCAAAAAATTAACCCCTTTATTATCGGCGACGTCAACAAGCGACGAGTGCGGTCATGAGTGCCACCACATTATTGACCGTATCGTTTCTCAGAGTGTACTTTCAAGGACCTACGACCCATTGGGGAATACAATGCGTCGACTTCGATCAAACGGTGGATCGAAGACAATCAGTGACATTTGATCAAACCTACCCACTACCAAAACTCGTCTGTGCATCATCCAATCGGCGATGTTATGCAAGCGATGCGGCCCATGCCATCGTGGCGGGGACAATAATCGTAGACGGTCGTCGCATCCCATTGCGATACTGGCCTTCCGTCGACAGCATTCCCGGGGACGGACGGTGGCCGTTCTGTTTCGGGAAAGATGGTGCTCGTTACAGAGGTGTTAACGTCACGGCAACGTGCGGCCGCCACTCTGAATGTCTAGACGTTTGTTTTGCAGACGACGACATCTCACCTCCAATGGTCGTGTGGTGTCACAATTCTACGGTGAAAACGCCGGTGCAATGGGAGAGAGGTACCCAAGATACAGGAGGCAAGCCCTGGGAGAATGGACCCCCTCGAAACGAAAGCATGGATGTGATCGAATTAGACTCACCACTGTTGATCAATCGCGCATCTGGTACCAACGCGATTGCACGACATGCGAGTCAGTGGATCGTACGTCGGAACGAAGGGATCTGTCTCGCTCCAGTGAAGTGGTCGGATGGATCTTGCCACGTTTTAGTCCACGGGATATGTTACCAATACGATGGCGAGGCCAGTGTCCGATGCGTGGATCTCGTTCCCTTTCCACCTGGATCGATTGTGGCATTGACTTGGCGTCCTCGGTTGGTGAAAACGTCGTTGCAGCCTCTAGAAGTTGACACGACCGACATCTACTGTCTAGAATTGAGCAATCACGATCCGGCAAGGTTCTTGGCATGCTTGGAGAAACTTTGTCCTCTCGCAAGAAGGGGAATGGCATCTCTGTCGCCCTTCGTCTTTTACGGTCGACCTTCGACTGTTTTCATTCGCGTTGCACCTACTAGGCGACACGGCAACGAACAAAGATGGGACTTTACAGGATGGATTGGCGTCGCCATCACCTTTGCTTTGGGACTGATTGCTTGGGAAGTGATATCCATTGCAGCTTTGCACATTTCCTCGCAGGTGTGTTTTGTCGAACGGTGTATCACAGTGGTAGTCCGAGAATTAGGGTTGAATTATTAAACAGTCGCTAGCCACCCGACTTTGTATGCGAGGACCATTGAAAGATGTCTCACTCCAGATACCAGTCGGTACCGACTCATCCCTGTAACACGGACGATTCGTGTCAAGAAGTGGACGAGGGACCCCTAACGTGGCCCGATCGAATCTGTGGGTCATGTCCGTTGGTCACCTTTTTTGCACTGATGCTGGTAGCAGTCTCGCTGGCGATTACATTGTCATTATCTCTGTCCAAGACTCCCGGTATCTTCATCGAGAATACGATCTACAGCGCGACATGCATCGAGAATCTTTGCCTCTTTGGGTTTTCAGACTACCCTCGTGACATCCCTTGCACGGAAGACCGACATTGTGCCACCTTTTACGATCCGTGTGCGTCTAATCCTTGCAGCGCCGAAGGAACGGAAGAATGCGTTCGTGGTCCAAAGGGTGGTTATGCCTGCATCTGCAGGGACAGGTACGGGGGTCCGCTCTGTGAAAATAAAATACACCCGTGCGATTACGAAAACCCGTGCTTTGGTCAAGCGACTTGCGTGAAGCATCCAGTTGACCAAGAACGGTTTTCGTGCAGCTGTCAGTTGGGTTGGATGGGAACACGGTGCGAATACAGATCACAAGACGGTGATACTTGCACGACTAGAGGCCATTGTAACAACAATGGTAAGTGTCTAAAACGTAGCTCGCGAAGGACGTGTCATTGCTCGTTTGGTTATCACGGTGTCCATTGCCGACACACCGTCGACATGGACGACTGCCTAGTTCGACCTTGCAAGGAAGGCGGACAGTGTATCAACCATCAAGACGGTTACAATTGTTTCTGCAAGTTCGGACGCGCTGGGAAGCAGTGCCATAACGTGATCGATTTTGTCGATTGCAGTAATCATTGCCTCAATGGAGGAAGGTGCGACTCTGATCTCACAGGGTCACCCGTCTGTAGGTGTCAAAAAGGCTACGGGGGAGACTTTTGTACCGTTCGCGACGTCTCCAAGTACCGGCGCTACAAAGGTGGAACGATCTGTAAAAGTCAGAGCAAGGGGTGGCTACAGTTTCGCTCTTTGGTAGGGCGATGGTTTTTGATGGCCCTCAAAAATAACACGTATAATCCACCAGATGCCTGCGTACAGTTATCGTTCGTCGACGAAGCCAAAGATCTCAAAAACGTCCGACCTAGAAACGGTTCTCTCGCCATCCGGTATATGGCAAAACGAAACGACACGTCCTCTCATCACAAGATAGAGAAGGTAACGATCGACGAAACACGGTCCATCGTGTATCCTCTGGAAGGAGGCGGAGGAGGAGCAGGAGAACCAGCAAATGGCACCGTTGGACTCATGATAACAGGACGTTTGGTACGACTGTACGCGTTTCCCTTAACGAACTTGGCGACTCATGACGAGCAGACGATCGGTTTTGGTGTGGTTTATTCCTCTGAAAACTTCTTAGTCCTCCATTCATGCATTCAAGATAAAACGCACGGTCATTTTGATTCGCTCTTAGTTCTGGGAAGGGAAAAAGACGACACCGTAAAACTTGCCATCGTCTTGCAAGAAGTCTACAAAGAGCTGCCATATGTTGCCGGAAACATGGTTATGGTGGAAAGGGATGAGGACTGTAAGGACTAGGAGTGGTTTTTTTTTTGGGTACATTTTTAATGAACAAAAAATCTTTGTAGATTAAATTAAAGCATCAATGATTATTGTCAAATGTTGCCTACAGTTATAACGTTGCAATGTCCAGCGATGAAGTCCCTTTAAGTTTGCTAGACATCGTTGGGCCTACTTGAATCGTACAATATTTTCAGACCCCAAGGTTCGCTCAATATGCGAGAGTTACGCCAAACAGCGAGAAACTGGTTCAACATCTTAAATTGGTCGATTGCATCCCTCATGGGCATTTTAGGTAATCGCCTAGAGACGAAAAATCTCGCACTACCATTTGACTCCATCATTTCCAAGTAGTCGCGATTGAGCTCCACAGTCATGTTCAGTGTTTCTTCCACCCGTCGTCGTAACCCCCGGTATGCATTGCTTCGATTCCTGGCTGTCATGGGCACGATCCATTCAAGATAATCATAGTCGTAAAATTCGTTGGCATTATGGACACGAAAGGGTACTCCTATCCGCAGTCTCTGCACTTGACCACCCGCCTCCTTCACCCACGCCTTCAATTCATCCGCAAGAGACAATATGCGTTGGACATGGATGGGCGTCGTCGTGTCTAGGGTCCACTGACACTGATACGTTATTGTAGTGTCCGTATTCCCATCGTCCCCCGTTTCTATTATTCTGGCTCTTGCGGGAGGATCGAGCCATTGGCAAAATGTTTCGAAGTTAGCAGGGCCCAAGCCATAAACATCTACAAGTACTTGTACGGGCAACATGGTTGACACACACAACAAAAATGACCGCAAGATACAGGGCTTTTGGGTATAGATAACGTTTAATACAAAAATCAATTATCGACGCTCAGTCTTGCTTTCTTGGCGCTCGGTTCTTCTCTGTCCGAGTTCTTCTGGTTACCCTGGCATTCTCCCTCGAATTCACGCGTCTCCTCTGTGGCCTTCTGGTCTTCGAACCAGTTGATTACATCGGCCCTCTCATTTTCGGGTAGATTCAAACACTCTAGGTACTCTTGTATGTTGCTCGTCGACAGCACCTCGTTGTTCTTAAACGCGCTGATGCGCAGTGCCTCCACGTACCCATTGATCTTGACGTCGTACTCTGGTTCTTGTTCACCCGTGTTGTCACTGACTATGCGAAAGATGCGTATGGTCTCTGCCTTTAGCAGGGTGTTGAACGGCTGTTGTAAATCTAAGGTCATGCGGGTAACTTTGAAATCTTCCTTTGGTTTCTCCAAGGCGCCGAGGGATACGACGGCCGAGACCAACGTCCGCGGCAACGGCCCTTTGGTTCTTTCAAAACGATGGTCAAACAACTTCTTCACTTGATCCTCTGTTAGGATGCATTTGCGGTTGTTGGTACAAAACACTCGGTCGTCTTTGGTGAATGTCAAGGACTTGGACTCCAGCACTGGCAAGAACAGGTAGTGATGAAACTGGCCGCTCTCTCGAAGAGTCTCCATGATCTTGTTCCACTTTGTTTTCGTACGCTCGTCTGCTCCGGCGACGTCTAATACTTCTTCGGTGCTTTCTTCAGTTGAAGAGAGAAAGGTGGGCCATCTGGAAAGAACCATCTTGGTTGTCATTTTCCACTTGTCACCAGATATGATCGTTCCAACACCCCACCATGCCGAACAGGGAAACAGCGTCTCGACCAGTCGCTGGTACACAGAAATGGTCGCGTCTCCAGGTTTCACGTCTCCCGATTCGAACCGACAACTCTGTGGGTTGTTCATCTGATGGTGGATGATGCAAATCAAAGCCAGATACGTGACCAATTCGCTCTTGATCATCTCGAGGACGAGCACAAAAGGTAAAACCGCCCGATGATCCAGTTTCGTCCTCGTGAAGAGTTGAAAGTGGGCAACCTTTTTCTTGGGCGCGGCATCCTTGCTTCCTGTGTTGTACACCAGGTCAAAACTGCCAGTGGCGTACGTCTTAGATTTCTCGTAAGGTGTTAGACCGCGCATTTGCATCCTTTCAATTTGGTACTCTTGATTGTCCTTCAAGATACGGTCGCGTTCTTCCAGCTCATCTTCATCTTGCAATGCAAGCGTGCCTCCGACACCGAGGAACGACGGACATGCCAGGCCCACGCGTCGGTAAAACTTGACAGATTTTCCCTTGCGAAATTTCGTCAAGCGGCATACTCGTCCTGTCAAGATATTGCTTTCGTTGAACAGTTTTCCAAAACCGTAGTCAAAGAGAGGATAAGTCACCGACGAGCCGTCTGGCCTGGGTTCATACTCCGTTTTTCGGATCTTTTGGACAAATAGGGGACTCAATGAGATATCGTCTGTCCCACTGAGGTGATTGGCATCCACGTCTAGCAATTCCCTGAGCTTTTGGTTCGACAGGTTTTCGAAACGGTCGTTGGTGCTGAGCTCGTAATACCCAATATTTTTGCGAATCGTTTGGACGACCATGTCGCTGTTCATGACCTCATTGACCACTTCGTGGAGAGTAGTCCCTTTGATCGTTTCGGGCAACTGCTCCTTGGCCACTTTGGCGCTGCTCTGTCGCATGTACGCATTTGTGTAGACACTCTTGTCGTACCGGTAGTTAGTTTGAGTACCGTCGGTTGGCACCATAATGACACAGGAAAAGTACAAGGGATGTACCCCCAATTGCGCTGCCACTCCATCGCCGAGATCCCAACAGAGACTCAAAGCTTGCCTCTGGGCCAATTCGTCGGCAAAGTATCTTCCACCGCGGTTCTTGTCGGTCATTACGTAATCGATGTTGTCAGACCCCTCGATCACGGCCAATGGATTCCCCGGGTGTTCGCGAATGACGGGCGGCGTCAGTTCATCGTTGCGTTTTCCTCCATGAGCGCTTTTCCAATCGTCCATCTTCTTCACAAAGGAATGGTCTTTGCTGATAGTTATCCCAGGAAGGTAAGGTTTGACTCCTGGATTCAACGGACAGTAACGTGAAAAGAACTCGCTCCGAAAACATTGATCGGAAGAGGCAGCCATCGCGGTGAATCAATCTCGTCTCGCTGGGAATTATTACTAATTCAACAAAGTATCAACTTTTATAAGTGCGAGCTAGATTTCATCAATACTGCGATTTAACCAACGATGAGTGGAGACGGTGACGGCATGCCGGAACGCTGGATCGAGCAACACGCAGGTTGTGCATGCTCTCGATTTACAGATTTTAGTGTCGCTTGTGGCAAGGAGCTGGTATCCGGGATCGAACACGTCGTTCGAAGAGCTTTACCAGCTTCGACTGGCGTGCCGACCGTGGTATGGATAGACAATGGCGACACCGATGGATCCGTCGCATGCGAGGCCGAGTCCGGAAGCGAAGTCATCTACCTAGCCAAAGCTTCCTGTGTCACTTGGACGACCACTCTGTTGGCCTACGTACACGCGTTGTCGCACGTTTTGTGTAGAATGATATGTAAGTTTCTTTACGCAGAGGACGATTCTGGCCAGCAGGAGAAGGACCCACGCCATGGCGTGGATTGGAGACGAGCCGTGGACTGGATCGAAGCCCATCTTGTCGGTAATGCAAATTATCTAGGTGGGGAACACGGTGCCTGTATTCGTGCATCGATTATGGAACTGAAAAAAATGCCAACTCGTATCGAGACGATGTTGTCTGCACCCGCATTTTTGATGGAGGCTCAAGCCAAATGTAATCGCTACGATCTGTTCCTCGTTCACACCACGCAAATTACCACCATGGACCGACGCCAAGCGGTCAATCGAGGCGATGTGAGGTGGAACTACCAGGATGAGTTTGAGGCGGTCGACACCTCCATGAAACCGAACGGCACTGTAGAGAAAGGATCGCTCGTGGAGTTGGCACTAGAGCTGAAACGCGATCACGATCCCGACTGCAAATGTAATAGTCATTACACGTATTCTTTATTGGAGGTCAAGTGTCTAGTCGAACGCCTTGTGAGAGAAATCTTGCCGCTCAAACTGCCGGTAGTGATCGAGGATCCACCCAGGGTGAGATGCATCGTGTCATCCAAGCCTACCAAGAGTTACGTGGACAAGAGAGACGTCTTCTGCGTGAACGTAAACCGTATCGAGACTTTTGCAGAGGCCGTGCGTGTGGTGATTCGTGAGTGGGCACGACGGTTTGTCGTCTCGAGGTTTGACGTACGTGCGGACGTAATGTCCTCTGGTTGCTATCGAAGGGCCGTTGCTGGTTTCGCTTCTCTGCTCATCGATTCATTTCCCTGTGATGGGCTATTGAATAAGTGGTTCGCCAGTGAGGAGTGCTTGCGTTTGGCGCTCGTACCAGCACCTCTTTGGATCGACGGGATGGTGCCATTGATGCGACTGAGTCGAGAGGGAGCAGCGAAAGTCTTGATACATCGGACATTCGACGAGGTAGTGGCGCATGATCTAGATAAGTCTCGACATGACATTTTGTCTGCCAGAGAGGCTGCCATGCATTCCGACATAGAGGAAACGATGGACATGGACGAAATCACAGATTACATGTTGGCTAGAGCCACCAAGACCACCGAATCCATCGTGTCGATGATGCACAAGTTTCGTTTAGAGAGCAAATATCTGGGCATTGCCATCGACTTTTCAGTATCCGGAAATGACACGGTGGCAAAAATCAAACACGATGCAATTCTAAAGATGACCCGCAATTGTAAAGCCTTGTACAACCCTTCCCTGTACAACGTCACTTTCGATGGAAATTACTTGTACGATTCCGAGGTTGCTGCTGATATTATCAAGACGTGTCGCACGATCAAGGTGGAGCCAATTTTATTGAACAAGAAAGTGATGAAAGGGTGGTCTTCCGCGGCTTACGAACCTGTGTTCGTTACGAGTATGACAAGCGCCCGAGAACTGTTGGAAAAACTGAACGTTTCAACCCCAGAATTGGCCTGCCTCGTTGTTAATCGAACGCACAAGGTCTCCGGAGATCAGCCCTTCGATGTCACGGGAGAATTACGAGTGTTTTCGGCAGGCTATGCATTGATTGTGGCCATTCTCGAAGTCGATAACTTAGTCATCCGTGACAACATTTTCGTGGACGAACAAGACCTCCACAAACCGTTGGAAGAGCATCTAAGTCGTTGGCGACTAACGTATGGGATAGCAGGCGAGGTGGACTGCGAGGGGACCGTACTGAACGCTACCGATAGTTTAGAGGAGAGGTTCAATCAAAACCTGTCCCTCCTCGACGACGATGGCCCATTGCGCATCACCAACCGAGAAAGGATGACTAAGAATGACGTTACACTGCACAGGATAGGGGTAAAGGATTCCAAGGGAAAGCGATTGGGAACCATAAAAATCAGAGGATACCAAGCCATTGGAGGGGGGATTAAAGCATTTTGCAATTTTGTTAAGGTGTCACCGCACACTGTGCAAATGATGACGGCTGACGGGCGTACCGTCTCCAACAATTCTCGAATCTATGAGCTCTTTCTTGATAACGAACCCTTGGAACTAGTTTTTACCCGTAGGGAACCACCGACACGAGAAAGCCGAAAACGACTGCGACCCACCAAAGTCGACCATCATGGATCGACGAGAACACATCGCCAAGGAAAATTTGCTCACCCGAGACCAAGCGACGACGTCTTCTTCGTATCTTCAGACTCTGAAGAGGAAGAAGATGACGCCTAACACCGAGTCTCGACATGTTCCCGCAGAATATGTCTCTCTCTTTGAAGGAAACATGGATTGCCTGAAGGAAGACAGAGACAGTCGTCTGGATCCCTACAGAACCGTCTTGATTGGAATCAACCAATTGCTAGTAGACGTGGCAGACTACATCGAGGAAAAACGCACCTCACAGACCCAACCTACTAGACAGATAGTCTTTCGATTGATGTAATGAACGACAACCACAAAGGGTCGAAATACAAATAATGTATTGAAGTTTAGATGGTGACATTCTTTTTTGTTTTCTGACATCAAGGGGTTAGTTCATTAAGATGCCAGGTCGAAGACATCTCATGGAATTACTGAAGAAAAAAACCCCGATGCAAAGGTGTCGAGAATGGGTAGATTCCATGGCCGATCAATCATTGCCATTGACGAACCGAGAAAAGTTGACTAGACGAGACAATACGCTATGCAGGATCAACGTGAAGGACTCAAAGGGAAGGCCTCTCGGGACATTGAAAATCAGAGGACATCATGCCCTCGGAAGAGGGATCGCAAAAATTTGCAATTTCGTTAAGGCTTCACCACACCACGTACAGTTGATGACCGTTGATGGGCGTGTCGCATCTCACTCTTCTCGCCTCTATGAACTCTTCCCTGATTGCGAACCCTTCGAACTAATTTTAATCTCAAGAAAACCATCGAATCGAGAAAACTTAAGACGACTGCAACCATCGAAGGTCGTTAGACGAGTTGCAGGGACGACGGCACGACGCAAAAAAGCAATCTGCTCATATTATCCTTAGTAACAAGCTGGTGCGAGGGACGAGAGTTTTAAGTAAATTGAAACAGAAATCTTTCTCAGTTTTTTTTCCCTTTAACGTTGAGGTCATAACGTCCTTGGTCAGTTAAAACGCTGTCAGCATGACATCTCATGGAATCGATGCCACGAAACCTTCACAGAAAGAAGCCCTGGATTTGGAACTTTTATCATTGCGGATGAGGGCACTTTGCAAGACAGCGTCAACAATGCAAAGGTGTCAAGAGTGGGTCAACGCCTTACCCGACCAGCTTCTCGATAAGGAAGAGACAAAGACCTGGGATGGCTCGAACAGTCTAAGAGATCTTGAAACAAAGAAGTCTGGCGAAGCCATGGACGTCTCCACGCTTGAACCTTTGACGAAAACAATGGCGAGCAACAATAAACGACTCCCGAAAGAGACATGTGTATAAACACGCAAACAAAAATACTTGCTTTTTATTTAGAATGATGTATATTCAGGACAATAATCTTGATACATAGAGTTGCAACAATAAAAAGGAAAAGATTGAGTACTTGTTGGTGCAGAGAAAGCATCGTCTGACAACTGTCTTTCTCTTGATATTAGTCGCAGACCATTCGTTGCAGACAATGGTACGATGACCTCACGATGAATAGTATCAAAAATCGTTTTGAAGATGGTCGTGGGTGAATAAAAGAGGGAAGACCATTTATCGCTGACTTTCAGACGTTTTTTTTTTGTTCGTCGTTTGCTAGCGACCTGATCCTGTGTCTGCTGATTATTGCTACTAAGAAAACCCAGTCTACTGGAACATTAGTTTTCTTCTAGTGATCGCAGTTAAATTCGTTGGGTACCATTATGGCCGAAGCGACAGCTGCAGATAACGGAGAAGGCATATGGCCGCCACTCAGTGCATGTCAATTGTCGAGTACTGACATAAGCATCATCGAGGAAGCGATGTCTCTTGCTGAGGACTATATCTGGTACAGTTTATTGCGCAGATTCAAGCCAAACGAACTCATCGGTCTACCGCGAAAGTTTCTTGATCTACAGGCGCCGCCCAGCATAACTTTAAATACCCTCCGAAGAATGGTAACTATAATCGAAGTGGACTATCCAGACGTGTCCCAGTTGTTAAACACCACGCTAATCATTACACCAGCCACAGCTTATTCTACGTTGGTTGACACGGCACACGTCATTTTTCAAAACGGAACAAATTGGGGCAGAATAGTGGCTTTTTACAAGTTTGCAGGCGCAGTGGCCCATCATCTGGTAAAGAAACAGAGATCAGACATGGTCCAACACGTGGTCAATTGGACTGTCATCTATATCGTCGAGAATCTGCTACCATGGATCAGAGAACAGGGAGGCTGGGATGCTTTTGTTGCTTATTTTCCTGAGCAAACAGACACCAGAAGGAAAACTATGTTGGCTCTGGGAAGCATTTTAGCAGCTTGTCTTACTTTTCTGGTATTTTACAAGTAATAATAATAATAATAATAATATAATAAAAATAATAATAATAATAATAATAATATAATAATAATAATATAACAATAATATAATAATAATACTAATAATATAATAATAATAATAATAATAATAATATAACAATAATAATAATAATAATAATAATAATAATAACAATAAAATTATGAACAGTTGGTGTTCCACTCGTTAAAGATAAAATAAAGAAAAGTTATCATTCTATTGTCTTCGTTAAGTAGACAGAGATGACGACACAGAAAAAGGATACACACAATAAATGCATTACACCACTTTTCTTTATTAAACAATCAATGCATGATCAACGTCTTTAACAACAATAATGATCTCCGTGTCGATATCGGCCATATCGGGAAATTTGCTGAGCCAACCGTCTGTTCGAGTTGTTCAAGTCGTCGGCAATTGGTTCCACTTTCTGCATCGATTGCTCCAGCTGCTTGACTCTCTGCTCAAGGATACTCTCTGACTTGGGGAAAAACATCTCTTCTCCTTGTACGGCGAAACCGATGAGCAAGACGTCGTCTTCCCCATTAGGACGGGGTTTCTTGTCCACGAGGTCTGTGTCATCCATAAAATTTTGGATGGACAGAAAATGCGAACACTTGGCTTCGCGGATACCATACCTTCCAAGCTTTGGTATACCAAACGAGATAACGTAAGGTTGCTTTCCGTTGATGCGAAACATGGCCACCTTGACACCCTTGCCAGGAAACGGCCATGCGAGCCAAGCATCATAGGGACCAGGCTTCAAACGAAGACTCACACCGAGGTTTCCTCCCTGCCAAGATTCCTTGTTGGACACGAACATTTGAAGACATGCGCGGTATCCCTGATCGCCACCCAGTGAAACAACTGGACTCTCCCAAGGCACATTATTTGTCGTAATATATTGCAGTGGATTAAACATCAAAAAAGTCCAATATTCACCTCGACGAGAAGGTTTTTGGAACTCTTTGTTGCGCGGTGACAGCGTAGGTTGCACAGCTAACCCTTGATCCAGACCAGGTAGGCACAAAGATAGTTCCTCCATCCCTTCCTCTAATCTTTCTTCTTCTTCTTCTTCGTTAGAGCATCTTGCTCTCTCAAGCAAATAATTAGCTCTGTTGACCAACTCTACGACGTCTTTCGCTGATTCATGCATCGTACGGCGTGCTTTTTCTAAGTTCATCATGCACGATTGGATGGACGAAGGTCCATTCTCTTCTCGTTCGTTGCGATCCATGCTTCGTCTTCGAAAACGTGTCCACTATGCGTAACTGCGGATCACGGATATGTTTATATGCTGCCAGCAGTTGCTTCGTAACTAGTTTCTGGGAAAGCATAATTGGATGCATCTGTGTCGGGGAACTGTGCCGTGTTAGGAAGAGTGGGAACTGTAGAGCCTGGGATTGGAACTTGACCCATACCAGAAGGAACGCGGGCTAGTCTTGCTGTCGGCTGCAGAGAGGCGGTGGGCACGCGAGTATTGGCATTGCCACTAAGGAGAGGCACATTTGCACCTCCCATTCCCGAGTTAAAGATCTTTCGCCGCGTTGGTCGTTGAGTATGTTTGAATATCTGGTAAAAATTGAGGACGCGATGTAGGATATTTGCAACCACCACTAAAGCCAACACACCGGTGATGCGTTCTGTGTCGAACGCCTTGCAAAGGCCTTGGTCACGATGAGCATTGTTCAAGTGGCAGTGAATGATGGAGTAAATGAATAACAGCTCGAGGCCATAGAAGATGAGCGGGAACAGGTGATAGAACAGACGCCACAATCGATGCAGCTCATCGTATTCCAAGAGTCTTGAATCGCCTCCTTCGGCAGTGAAGGAGAAGCAGGCCCAAATGAAACTGACAACAACAATAAAGAGGTAGACGCCGAATTGGACAAAGGTGGGCAGAAAGATCTTGTCGATGCTGGCCAAGTGATCCCAGTTACGACCAACGGCTTCGAGTCCGTGTAGGAGTAGAATAATCTGCATGTAGACAAGAACTTTGGTCACCAGGTGGAGAAAGTTGCTGGCAACCATGTCGTGCGTGATCCGGTTTTTCCGTGTGGGCCATACCCGGGATATGGAATCATCCATGGCACGGGGCAAGCTCAAGCTAGCTGCGGCATCCCTATTGAGTTTTGTCAATACTTCGACCCCTTCATCGGCGGCGTGTTCCAACAAGCGCTCTGCTGAGTTCATATTGAATCGTTGCTGTTCCGTTCCCCGCTTTTGCTTAATACGCAAAACCGTTTGATAGAGGTATGTCGTTGATCAACCTTTCACAGCCGCGCTGATCCAGTGGCTCGATTCGCTGGTTCAAGGAACGATGATGCGTCTCTAGTGTCTGAGTCCAGTTGTGGGAACTGTTACTGTTCTCGCCCAGGATACTGCGACTCTTCTGTCCACACTCGTGACCCTTGGGGCCAGGGTGATAGAATCGATCAAACATGCACATGCGATCGTTGGGTGTAATGTTCAAATAGTCATCTGCTGTACCAGGTGCCCATTGGGCATCGGGTTTCATACCCTCTTTGTTTACGACGGCTAGCTTCGATAAGCGCTGTAGGAGTCCGTTGTGTCCCTTTGACATGGAATGTCTCCCACTCGACCAGGGAGGCAACTGCACTTGGCCTGCAGAGGCGTTTTTAAGACGGCGGTTGAGGACCACAATTTCCGATGGAGCATTGGCCCTTGTCATCGGGTTGTAACTGTAAGCCCCTTCCATGGTGTGCAGAGGGTCCGGACGGTCGCACATTGTCATGTTCTGTAAGAAGCTCGGTCCAAAGACGCCGTCGATGGGAAAGTAAGGGACCCCAAACTCGTTATGGCCGAAGCAACTTGGTACAGGCACGGCGAACGCCTCCTCCTCAAACACTTTGGGTGACAACGTTACTTTCTTGTCCAAGCAACCTTGTATGTTGGCCATGCGGTTTCCCATGCCTTTGATACATCCTCGACAAAAATAGTGAGGCATCTGAATGGTAGTGGCGCTCTTATTGGGAAGAACGGGTGCCGTCTGCATGAAAACGTTCAGAGCGGTACATCCGTTGCTGCATTTCTTGTAGGTGAGCACGGGTGCCGCGACAGCAATGAAGCCATAGTACAGATCTTGAACAGGGGCCTTGGGATTATCGCCGCGAATGAGTACAATGCGATGGGTCTCGAATTCTCCGTACCTCACGATCTGGGCGGCAGCGTGCGTCTGTACACGCCGCGGGACTGTCAGTGCGTTAGCCGGAGTGTGAGGACGCAGCATTGCCAGGGCGGCCACGACGCGCTCACAGAGAGGGACGCCGTACATTTGTCTCAAATCCGCAAAGTGGCGGCTAACGTGAGAATGATAAAAGTTTTTCTTTCGATCTTCGCCTAACGCGCCGTCTGGTTTGCTGGTGATAAGCGGGTGACATCCCGTGAAGTCGCCAAAACCAAGGTCTGTCTCTTCGTCCTCATCGTACTGGTAAGTCGTATAAAATCCTCCAGGAAGGAAAGGTTGGGAATAGGTCTCGTATCGCTTTTTGTTGTCATGCACCTGAAGCTGAAAAGAATAGTTGTAAAATTGGAGGGAGTCGGGAACATGTATTGTTTCGATCGCGTACAGGCGAGTTGCGAGTAAGTTCATGACCGTCTCGAGAAACATGCGCCTCATCCATAATTTGGCTCGGGGGGTTGCGGCGTCTTCTCCTTTGTTGTGGGCTACTGGTACGACGGTCGCCAACTCGTAAAAGATGTAAGCGTTGACGTTCGTGTCTTCGACTGCAAACGAGGCCATGGTATCACGACAGAATGAACCAATGGCAGAGTGAACGTCTCTCAGTTTTTCGACCGTTTGCTGGAATTTGGTAGAGCTCACAAATGAGCCGATGGCAGAGAGCGATTCCAGTCCCGTGTGTAGAGAAGCCGTGAAGGCACCAACGTTTGCTGCTTCGAGGATGGCAAAAAATACCCTTGGCACATTCATCCACTTAGAGATGCCACCGCCTCTGAAAACATCCAGCAGGATGACGAGCAAAGAGGGCTCTATCGTACCAACCTCGGCTTTCTGTAGCTCGTCCAATAAAAGAGTGTCGAGGTTTGGCACTTTGGTCACCCAGTCGAGCACGGCTTTGTCTTGTATATGGAGTTCATCTTTTGTGGTTTTCGGTAGTTTTTTCGTGAATGGGATACGTAGACATGCCTCGATGTACGGTTTGAACACCTTTTCGGCACCTTTGTCAATGTCGTGCATATTGGCAATGGCACTGCGTGCAGCCTGCAGATACCCCATAACCGTGCAAAGGGGTCGGTTTCCATCGATTCCAGTCGCCCTGAAGTTACTGTGAGGGTCGTTGCCGGAGAATACACCGTCTTTTGGAATGGTTCTGCCAAAAGACCTACCCACGTACAAGACGTGATTGGAGACGCATAGGTTGAATTCCCGGTCGCGAGCCGTTATCCCGGCTTGCGAGAACACCTTTCTGTCGTACTCTTCTTGACTTTTGAAGCATTCCCTGAAAGCAGTTGCCGCAGCCTCGCCTCCCTCTAGCGACAACATGGAGAGGTCGTACTCATGAGGATCGAACAACGCTGGATCGTTGAGGCCACTGCGACACAAAATGTCTTGATGCCATTGTATCTCGCCGTCTTGACCGCCCTTGTCGAATACCGTCATTCGCACTGCGTTGAAATCGACCTGGCGAAATTCTGCGACATCTGGAACGTGGCTCAAGGCATATCCGATGGGCGTTGCAAACATCGCGGTCACGAAGTTGACAAAGGACGACCTGTTCACACCTTTCTTGTCCGGTAGATCGGGCATCTTTAAGATGGGTATCTTTTGACCATCCACTTGAATGAAAGGCAATTGCCACTCTTCTATCTTGCCAACACCAGGAAAGGACTGCAAAGGTTTGAAGGTCTTGCGATTGGAACGGTCGTCTTCCAGGTAAAAAACGCGTTGGGACTCGGGAAACGGCATTGTCTCGTTGCTCTCCATCAACAGTTCGGCAACGGTCGACGTGGTGGCCAAAAATAGCGTGCCTTTGTCATCTGCGGGCGAGGTGATCTTCAAGCTATTGATCAAATCACGAATCGGATGACGTTTGGATACCCTGCCGACTTGAGACGGACAGAAGGACAGCAACTGCCGCGATAGTACTTGATCGACCCACTTGGCCGGATTCGGGTGTGTTCCCTTCAGCATGTCGTCGGCTTCGTTCCACATTCGCTGCAAGTACCGACAGATAAGCGAAGGAGCCGTAGCCAAGGCATTTGTCATGTGAAAATTCATCGTCATGGCAAAGCTTAACTCGAGTTGCAGAATGCGACGCAGTATCTCGCTCTGTACCTTCACATCATCTCCGTGAACGATAGATTCGATCGTGAGTTCGACGCCACCGCCGATTTGTTGTAGGTGAATCTCGCAGGTTTGCTCTCTGTTTCTCAAACTGGGCACTATGGACCGAACGGTGACCTGAGGCAATACCTCCTCTTTGTATTGTCTATGTTGCCACACGATTTTGCTCCTTTGACTATCCAACATGACTACCGGGAACGGGTATCGCAAGTCGTTGTGTTGGCCCAGATATCCATCATACGTGTTGAGCGCTCCAAAGAAGATCCGCGAGGGCAATGCAGTAACATCGACTGGTGTCGTCTCGTCTAGGGTCACCGTGTTGCTATACTGATACTGAACATGGTCGACCCCCTGGCCGAATGAACCGCCCCGTAACAACCCGATCAGGTTCCCGTGTACGCGACCGTTCCGGTGATTGTACAGGAGGGCGCTGTTTCTGGCAAAGGGCGATACTCCGTCGTTGTCAGCTCGAACGAATCCCAGGGGATCCTTTGTGGGCACCATTGCGTACGTCCGTGGGTTTGCATGAGGTCCATACGGGTGTGGAACCAACGCCGTGGCCATGATTGCACCGTGGTCACAATATTACAGTAGAGTATGACAAGCCGAGTTTGTTAATGCAATGACGGCCGATTGGTTCAAGAGCATAACGGACGTGTTGGCGGACCAGCTGTTTGCCCTGCAATTGATCAGGCTCCGTGCGGCGGAATGCAATACTTCGGTGACGGAGATTCTCGACAGCGATAGGACTTGCGATGGTATCTTCCTTGCGCTGAGCGAACTACAAGACTGTCGCCGTCAACTCGTCGACAGGATTGATGAATGTCCCGTCAAGTTCCAGTGGAACGTCTTGTACTGCCTGTGTGCTATCGAGGTATTGGTCATAGAAGTGTTTGTCGACGACAAACATTTCGAGCGAGTGAAGCTCGTGGCCGAAGCGATGAAACGGGCAGCCAATACCCGTGACCTGGATTCGCTGGTGACCGAACGGCTACTTTTTGATTTTTTTTGGCGTTCAGATGAAGATCTGCTTACAACGCTAAAGACGACCATGTCCTCTGCAGGATTCCTGTGTACGCAGCGTTGCTTGCCCACCGGGTCGGTCTTTGCACCCATTCCATGCACCCAGTGTCGATTTGACCATGCCTTCGCACCCGAGGCCGAAATCGTTCGCGTCTCCTGTACGCATCTCGCTGCGTCACTGGCACCCTTGCCACCAGATGCTGGACACTTGGTCCCCGACCTACCCAGTGAACCGAACAAAAAGACAGACGTTAGCTCCTCGTGCCGTTTTCCGACGTCCGATCGGCTCTTCGACCATTTGGGCACTCCCGATCACCTGGCCGATATTATGAACTTGGCACGGTCGTCTCATTCCAAGACACCCTGCACCGCACCAAGCATCGAAGCGGCACGCAGTCAACTTATGTCTTCGAGGGCTCTAAGAGACTGCAGAGAAGAACGGGCAGAATTGTCCGACATTCGATCTGCCATACAAGAGGTGGTTATCAAGCGGAGGGAAGCCACATCCTGCAAAGGGGTGAATGAGTGGCTCCTTCTTCGCCTTGTGAACATCATCGACGCGTTGGCGCGACGATGCAGCCGAAGCAGTCGAGCGGGACCGCTACCATCTATCGATCCGGCAACCGACCGAGCGGCATGCGACCACTTGCGCCGAAATCTGCGAGGCATGGTTTTGCAAGATACAGAGTACAGGCATTTGATTGATACTTTTAATGACCTAGTATTAGACCCTCTTACTCGCGGTCGCCAGCGGATCTTTCGACCTTACATCGACTCCAGAAAACTCATGTACGCGATTGGCATCCCACCCGGAGATATCTTGGTATACGACCGCTCCATCTCCGAAGTCACCAACAAGACAGTGTTCGAATTGCGATCCAGTGATCCTCGCGACCGCTTCTTCAAAGCCGTGTTCGTGTCTGGACTGTTTCGCCTGTACCTGAATAGCATCGGATGTGATGCAAGGTGCTTGCCAAATCTCTTTCGAGCTGACGATCGCAAAGATGTGAACGGCTTTTGTTTTGCAGTAGATGGCTGCGGGGTGGTGGCAGTCATTGATGGCCGGTACTTTGCTCGGGGTACCAGCGAGACCATTTTGCAGCTGTGCATCGCATGGATTCGGGATCTACTCTCGCTACACTTTGCCGGAGATGCCACAGACTCTTTGAGTCACCTGCTGGAAGCGACAATCTGACCGATCACGACCGTCCCGTCTATCACGAGTTCCGCTTCCGGAAAGTCGTCCCGCGGAATCGCAGCAGACGAAAAAACCCATGTTGATCGTTGGGGATCACTCGCACGGGGAATCCAACGCATGGCCATTAGACGGAGATTGTTATCTTTTAGTCCCGGAAGACTCACGAGGCTCGTGGTATCAGAGGTGACGTTAAGATACTTGCGCATGTACCACACTACCTCCTTCTCTCGAGAGAAAGACCATTCTCCGCGACATTTCATCGTATCGTCCTCTGGTGCTTCAGTGCTACAGTTGGGATTCATTTCGAAATGATAACCGTTGAGATCGCGCGTGAACAGCACTCTGCCGTGAACGTCCACTCGCTGGTAACACCATTCGCTGTGGTCATGAGGACAGGGCCGATCGTAGTCGCCAAACCGGTTGACACATTGTTCCTCTTGCGATGTTCTGACTGCGATAAAAATGATGCCCATGGATGCTACAATCACAAAAAAGGCAAAGCAGAGCTGGGCTTGAACATGTACCCTCGGAACGTCGGTCGCACCGTCTTGCAAGGCAGCAAGCACTTCATGGAAGAAACGTTTACGAGCGGAACGTAGTGCCAGCCTGCCACACGGCTTGGAAATGTCGGCCCGAGAAAATGCAGGGTTGACCAAGTGGTCGGTAGGTGAATCCGCGTACTCGTTTCTACTGGGACGTCGGCGGAGGTCGGAAGAAGTGGCCATGACCAATTGTGGGAACAAGCATGTAGTCGAACCGTCCCTTTATATGACGGGTGGATCTGAAAGACGAGGCAAGCGCGATACCGATGGCGTGGAGAAAACACGGGTGACCAGAAGATACACAAGATCAAGCAGGTCACAGCACACAATAGAGCAAGACTACTGCACGCAGAGTTTGCAGTCACGAGCCATCGAGATCGGTGGACCAGGAGGGCCAAGGAAAGATTACGACGACGCGTCATATTTTGTTTGCGATCGATTTTATTTCTGTTGTTCAAATAAATACACTAAGAGAAAAAAAAAAGAGGCGAGTTAACCTTCGCATGCTCTGCAACTGCCAACGTGACTGGTCTTGCTGAAGCAAAAGGGAGATCCATTGCAAATGTGTAATGGGCTCCGGTCGGGGTGGGAAATGGATAAGGTAGTGGATGGGTTCAGAGGATTGAGCAGAGGTACTTGGATGACGCGCGTGGATTTGCACATCTGGCAGACGACTCGGTCGGCATTGATGTCAAATGCGATAGATCGACCCGGTGGTGGATGGCAAAAGTTTGGGATAGACTTGAGTTCCAGGCAGTCTTTGCAGTACAGGGCCGCTGTTCGACAGGGACACCAGACCCCCTGTTTCGCCTGATCAAGCTGTACCAGCCTCACATGACTGCTCTTGAGACGGGCGTGCCGCTGTATCACCGATGTAATGTAAAAGACGGCAGCTGGTTTGCCTTGCCAGAACTCGCCATCCCATTTCTTGAAAACCGCGTTGGATTCTTTTCCTCGCCAGTATCCAAGGTAGTCTCTCAAAGCAGACACGACGTCCCCATCGTCGACGACGAGGGCTACAACGGCCAGAGGGAATGGGACATTGTCCTTGTCGACGATCGCTTTCAAGGCACGACGGGTTGCCCAAGTTACCCCGGGTATCTGTGTCATTTTAGGTACCGGACCTATGGTCTTTTGAACGAGGGCATGGAACGCCAAGAGATCGTAGTGTTTCTCGCAGATAGCCAGATCGTCTAGATATGGATGATCGTCGACGTATCGAGAACAAAATGTCTTCAGTTGTTTCTTCATCTCTTTCGGTTCATGACCAAGTGGACCAAACTGTCTTGTCCAGGAATCTTGTTCTTCGGTGGTCAGACGCTGCCACGCTTTCGTCGTCCACTGCAAAGCCCGAGTTCCTCCTTTTACTGCTGCGGCAACTAGCTGTAGTACACGCCAAGTCCGGCCGATGAGGGCCATGTCGCAATGTCCCTCGTAGGCCACGAACTGAAAGAACGCTACTAGCTGATTTACCTCTGTAGTCGACGAGAGTCGGGATTTTAGCACAGAGCAATCCGTCTCGACGATCGTCATCTCCGGACACGCCAGGTGGAGGGCTTGACGTTCGCTGTGTTCCAGAGCCTGCCAAGCCACTTGGATGTCTCGACCTTTAACAACGGCCGAAAGGAGCTTGGCAAAACGCACGTGCTGGTGTTCCAATCCTAACCCAGTCGCATCCACGTATCCTCGATGAACGCAGAGTACAAAAGATCTTGCTTTTCCATCGTAGACCACGAAGGGAATGTAAGTTAAGACTTTTTCCAGAAGGGCATTATCGATTGCGCGTTCCATAATAACCTTGTTAACACGAAAAGGGTTATCGTACAAATGATATGCCAGGGAAACCGTCTCCAAAAAGCTCTTTGCTGGATTTCTCTTTCCCATCTCTGTTCGTCGCAACTGGTAACCACCTCCACGTAGAAACTGTGGTCGGGGACGTTCACATTGAGAAAGCACCAAATTCCTTGAACGCGATACTTGCCCAGTCGAGTCAACTCGTCAATCCATGCGGTGAAGTCGAACATCGGATTAGAGACAGGGCACTGGCAAGTTATCGTTCCTAGGTTGCTTCCTGGAATGACGCTGAACATGAAGTTGCCTTTGGACACCTTGCGTGTCACTTCCGCCAACGTTTCCTCGTCATACAGACACATGCGTGGTTCTCCTCGCTGCCAAGAGGGAGTTGGTGGAGGATCTGTCATGTCTCCAGACGTCTCATGTTCGGTAAATCTTCGATCGTGAATGATCCCCAAGCACTTTCCATGATTGTCGTTCGTGAAGGCAACAAGACGAAACTGTTCCCATGACTGAAAGGATTGTATTGTATGATTCAATGCCATGATGTCCAGGGGTTGTATTGTCGACAACTTAGAGAGATCTAGAAATCCCACGCAGCAGTCCTGTCTCCGAGTCGTGGTGGCTTGAATAACCTCAAGTCTCGATGTCTTGGCTATTGTATCGAAAAGAGTATCACAGCTTGTACATTTCTCGGAGAGATCCATCGTCACTTGGTCCTTTGGGTGGCCGTCGATGTAATCGAAAGGTCTTATCGCGGGTTGGATCTAGTGTGCTTAATACGACTCCTTCTGGCACCAATATTGTTTTTGTAGTTGTAACCAAAATGCCCCAATTAGGCAGATTCCACGGAGGAGACACAGATTCCGTCAAAACCGATGATCGCACTTGAACAATCAAAAATGTTCCTATGAGAAGCCAAACGATCATGACGACCACGGGTACAGTGTATAATATCGACAATCCAACTCGAGTGTATTGGGTCGATGGTAGTAAGATTGGATCCTTGGTCTATGTAGGCGTTCGGTGCCAAGTCCTCTCACCGGTTCCTTTAAGTAGTGGTGACGTTGCGGAATCAGACAGTGGATCTAAGAGGGGCGTGATACTAGAGCCGTCTTCAATGGAAAGACCTAGGGAGGTTCTTCAGCCTCGATGTAAAAATCAGCGGCAACCTAAAAAGACGCCGCAGTATCGACAGAAAAATCAGCGACGATCTAGAAAGGTGCTTCCGCCTCGAAGGAAACGTCCCCTTGTTCTGTCTAACAGCGAGGCAAAGAGGCCAGTCGCAGAACCGAAGCCACCCGAGTCTCTGTTACCGGGATCGCGTTTTAGCATCGGACCAAATAACGGACATCTCAAACCAGTCGAAATCAATGCGACGTTACTAAGAGAATGGCAAAAACTTCTAGAGAGGGTAATTTTAGTAATCTCACAGATTATAACAAACCAGGGATAGAAGAAAAGCCAGCATACTGTTTGCAGACTTCACAAGACGCCCGTATGCGGTAATGGCGGAGCAAATAAAAGTAATGAAATGCCAAGTTTCCTACCTTAAGTCTTATAATGACTGAAATGTAATAATATATATATATATATATATTTATATAATATATATATCATATATATATATGTTACTTTATTATTATTATTATTATTATTATTGTAATTACCATAGACTCTTTATAAAAAGAAGGCAAACAGAAGAAAAAGTTGTCCAAGTTTCCCATTTTATTACAGTTGAAAATTGCATACATAGTGTGTCATTTTTTAGCTAAGTGCTTCACCACGAGCGAGAGCTATGATGTGTCTCGTAGAAGAGTCGTAGATCAGTTCCTCTGGGCCACAGTATACGCGCCATTTAGTGGTGGGTAGTTGTTCGTACCATTCCTTTAGTGGAAACACGGATGGATGGTAGTTCATTTGTGTGTTTCGAGAAAAGTTCCACCCGTGCCATTCAACTCTGCAGATCACACAAATTTTCCATCCGTTGGAGCACGTTTTGCAGGCCAAGTGACCACAGGCGCCTATGTCCAGGTTAAAGGCCCTACAACATACTTGACAATGAAATGGAGTGGATGTTATGAATTTTGGGCGTTCAGCAGACTCTGCCGATTTGTTCATGACTTCCTGCCACGCCGGAAAGGGGGCTGTCCCATCCGCCAACAAGATGGGTGGAGGTGCGACGCGCAGACGATGGGCAGGATAGGAATCGATCGCTTTCATGACAGCATCGTCACCAGCGTACTTTCCACGTCTAACCAGGACTCGCATTGCTCGGTAAAGAAGATCGAGAACGGTCTTGGAGTTTGGCAAAGTGGGTAAATAGAACCAAGAGTGCTGGCCATCGGGAATGCAACAGAATGCCTGGCGATCATCCAGGTAGTCTTTCGAAGACTTGCCATCGACCACGTTAGCCTTAATTTGCTCGAGTATCTGCTGGTAGGGTTCCGATGGCAACATTTCCTTGACGGAAACACTCTCTACCATCTTGCGTAAAGCGATCAAGCGGTCCACGGCTTGTAACGCATTGTTTGAACCTGCCACAAGAATCGCCGATATGGCAGTCTTGATGTGCGACGACAAGTGCGTAGGGGCAACTTCATCGAGTGACAGTGCATAGGCCGGACTGCAAGATTCGTGCAACAATGCCGGGCCCTTTCCGTCTTGTCCCGGGACGTAGCGACTCTGAGCGGCATCTATCAGAGGAAGATGACAAATATCACATTTGATATTCTCGACGCACTTCTCCATCCATCGCTTAGAGTAGTTTTCTAAATCGAGGTGTAGCCCGTTTCTTGCTGCTTCCCATAACTGGACGCACTTGGATTGACCATCGTCCAACTTGACCAATACATGCCCCGACTTATCCGTGGCATAGGCACTAAGAGGCAATCGACCCTGACACAACTGACGATAAAACGTCTCTAAGGTCGCCACAATAGTCAAACGACGTCGATCCACACAAGACCAAACTTCATCCGGGCAAATCACGTGCGTTACTTCGACAAGTTTGTCTACGTGTGCCTCGGGAAGAAACCAATGATGACTTTCAGTGTCGTCTGCATAACGTACGATGGCATTGGTCATACCGTGTGGCTCGGATGAAGTCGTCACCTCAACGGCTTGTTTCCATCCAGTATTCGTCATGACACGGATGGGGACGAGTGCGGCCAATTTTCTAATCTCGTGCACATGCGAAGAATTCTCGTCTGCCAGAAAAAAATATCCTGCAATGCAGATGTCGACCAGGGCTTCGTAGAATAAACGGATACATTCCATCGCCGCTGACTTGAGGGACCCTTTGACCTGGATCTCCACTAGGGGATTTTCAGTGGCGCCGTCTTGAAAAATCAAGTTGCCGACAGCGTAAGAGTGTGCTGCGCCAGTGAACAATGCGACCATCGCCATTTGCTTGCACTCGAACCGCAGAGAAGACTCCGTTCCATGTTGAACGGTCGGTGCCATGCTCTCCAATTCTTTATGGATGACAGTTTTAAACCGAGCCTGGTGTTCGGCCACGACCGAACGTGACATCCAAGAGTACAGCGGATCTTCACTGCTGGATAGGCAGGGTAGTTTCAAGAACAAAGAATCCGTATAGCCAGCCAGCGTGTCGGCGGCAACTACACGATGGCATGCCTGTAAAAGCCGTCGTCCTGTGGCCGTTATGCAGCCTGCGACTCTGGTATCAGAGTAAGGGTTTTTTCTGTTTCCCGCCATACCTACCATGGCGTTGATGGTCTGTTTTAGAGAACGCGCGCGCCCCTGCATGGCCGGATCGTTTACGATGCGCATTCGTTCTTCCAGTTGTTCCCTCAAAGCGTCTGCGAGACAGCCACGGCGAGCGATGGTGAATCCACCCACTGCTCCGACGTTCCAATCTCCGCCATTTGGAGTGTACGTATCTTTACCAGCATTGATGGTCTGAGCGATGGTTGGGTACATGCTGACAAAGTCAAACTCCGCTACAGGTTGTTCAAGCAGGTACGCTGGTCGAGGCGCTATCGTGTGCCCTCCCTCGTAAGGCGCCCGCGCTGCCTCCGTCATTTCGCACACCGTGCGAGTAGAAGCGTAGCGAAGGACCATGGCTGCCGTGAATGCCTCATATGCACCAAGAGAGTCGTGTATAGTCGTGTGCAAGGTAACAGCTGCATTCCATCGTTCCTCCAACCACCTCTGAGAGAAGTATGCGCTAACCCATCGACAGAGTGGGACGTTTGGACTCAGTCCTGTTATGGAGACCATGTCAAACACAAAGACCCCTAGCCCTGGACGAAATGGTCGATGGGCCCTAGGATATTCGGGACGACAACGCGGCAACGAGGAAAATAGAGCGTAAAACAACCCTGGGGCACCTTCGCCAATTTGCTGCAAGGTGATATCTTTGTTGCGGACCAAGATAACTGTAGGCCTTATCTTCGACAGGATGTCTCTCATCTCGAAAGTCACAACTCTCCTTTCGGTACCGTCTGCAAAGCCAATCGATAAGGTGCGGTCATCATTCCATTCCATGGCCACTACATTTCGAAAGAGGGGCATCCGTGGCGAGACCCCGTGAACGCAGATGTCTGCAGGTTCCTCGACAAGCCAATGTGATTCGCCGACTAATTTGGCGGCTGAACGTCGAAATCGAAGGACTGCACATGCTCCCGGGATGCCGAGATTCAATACTGCATCAAGACCGTTCAAGGCATCATGGGCCCCATCGATGGCCAGGGTTAGGTTATTTTCCACCAGTCGCTTGTAAACGTTCAAGTATCTGATTCGAGAGTAAACCCGTACCTCGATGAACTCCTGACCATCGGAACACGAAGAATCCAAGGTCCGAATACAGGAGCGAATTTCCGCATCCGGAACACCGCCTTGTTTTTGGATGACTCTAAAGTCTGAAGGGGTGAGGTACAAGCGGTACGGCACTCGAGGGAATTCGATTGTCACAGTTTTGTGGGCCAGTGTTTGAGCGGCCAGGAACAACGCATCGCCTCGAAAGAACGAATGCCGATAGGTGTAGCAAGAATACGTAAAGAGGGTGAGGATGTAATCACATTCTGATGCGGTACACCCTTGGCATACACGTCCACCACCATCGTCGGGCAAGATAGAGCCTGAAGTCGTCATGGCTGGGTCCAAGGAATAAAAACCAGTACCCTCGCGTAAAATTATGAGCCATCGCTGGAGTTGTACAAAACCCACTTGGTGTCGGTTTTGATTTTGAAGGTTTAAGAAAGATACTGCAATGGTCATTGACGTTAAGCACCTTATCCACAGTGAAAAGTGATGAGCAGGCGTTCACAATGCACAAGACCTGTTCGTTTCTTTGGCCAGGATGTTCCGATCAATTCTGTCAACTTCGTGCCACCGACTCCTCTCACTAGACCGATCGAATTTGACGATGATCTCCGATTCCTCTTACTGGACGTCAACGCCTCCGACAGCAATTACACACATTGGATCTCGCCCGATACAACCGACAGGACAATCTTGGAACTGTATATGCTACTGTACATGATCAATCGTATATTTTATAACGCAGAGTTAAAATGTTGTTTCTTCGTGCAGCAAAAAGAAAGGCTCGTACCGGGTAATTTACTAGTGCGCAAAGAGGTCGTGGCCGGACACGTATTGTATTTTGGCTTTGACAGGCAGGCAATTGACGAGTTATTTCCTACGTGCTTGACTTTGGCCATGATGATCAATGCCAAACATCTCGATGTCCGACGATTGTTTGTTAGCCCGCTGTGTCTGGACGTCTTGAAGACCGAAGCGTCGATTTTCGATGCCGTCAAGGGACTTGCAAATTCAACGACGGGCGCGAATGGCAGAGATGCTGCCGGGGTCTTTGGGTCTTACACGACCTTAAACGAATTGAGGAGACTTTTGATGACGTATCACAGAGTATGTCATATTCAAACAGAAGCTGAAGACCTTGACGAAGACAAGAGCGATGGCAATGTGGTCGAGCCACTCGAACGATGCCATTACAACCAATTGCGACGCACCATGCTAGCGCTTTTGAACACAGACGACACGACGGAATTTGCCGAAGGATTTCTCACCCTGATGTCAGGGCCCTTTCTTTTTGAGCATTCGTTTCGCATGGCTCGGTCTTACAGAGAGATGAGAGATCTGATCGCTCTCAATGGCAAAGACATCGGACTAGACGAATCACAGATTCAACACGCCATTTCAAGTGATCAGAAACAGTTTGCTCGTGCGATCATACACGTCACGGGGGCTCCGAGACTCACAATCAAAAATCAGGCACTTCTCGAATGTTTGCAAAATGCAGCCCATAGGCACAACTGGCAGAGTCTGTTCGGTCCGACGTCAGAGGGAGCGTCGTTTCGATTTCGATTGGACTTCACGAGTGGCATCGCCTGGCGAGTTTTGGCCGAGCACTTACTCGGGCCTTTCGCTAGTCCCCTGTACACGATGGTGTTTCCCAAAGACGTGATCGACAAGGGCATGCAGTTCTTAGGAGAATTCATCGACCAGAAATCGCTGGACAATATGAATGAAATGCAACGTCAGCTCGAAGCATACAGCTTGATGATGAGACAGGAAGGGGTAAGAGATATAACAGACGTACAAGGTGGCGTGATTCAACGTCAAGGAATGATCGATGACGTTACTCGCAAGTATCCACTTTTTACAGACATTCGTAACCTCTTGGAAAAATTAGCCGATGCGTTCCAGCCGGGTAGCAAAGTCAGGGAACTTTACCGAGGACCCTTTGCCCAGTTAACCGGCAAGTTGATCGAAGATGCCGTGCGAAACCCAAACAAGCCCATGGGTAAATCTTTGGAGTCGCTTGTTGGTTCGTACGCAACCCTTTTGGATGGGCACCGCAATTTCCACGCACTACACTTGAACAGTCTAAAGAACAAGTTCACCGGGCAATTCATACTGGCCGTTCACAATCCATTCGATGCAGAGATCGAGATGTCAGACGGATTGTTCCTCAACGATTTCGTGTCGTATTCTGCGGCAACGCATGCTACTCTAAAGGTCGAGATGACGGAGCTTCGATTGGCTGTGACGTCAAGTGTCATCATCAACGGAAAAAACATATGGGTCGGATGGCAGGGGCCAGCAGGGACGGGGAAGACAACGGCTGCCAAGTCCGTCTTGCACGGCATCAGCGAGTCGGATGGATTGTGTCTTCAAGGAATGGTTCGCGAGATGGATTCTGTTACCACTGCCTCGCTTAAGTCGACGAACGAAGATCCTCTCATGCATTGTAAAGGTGTCGGATTCGTAAACGAATTGGGTGATAGTGAAAAATCGGGCTCTCTCAAGACCGATGGCAGCGAGAAGGCGACCCTGCTGAAAAATTTTTACGATTCGGGTATGAGTGTCGTGTACAGGGGTCTATCCAAAGACAAGAAAGAGGTCCGCCAGAATGTGCAAAACGTCATATTTGATTGCGTGTTCGTCATTTTGGCTAATCATTTGCCTCTGTGTCCGTCGCTGCGCGATCGCATGATCATTCACACCATCAACAACACGACGGCCACCGGCGATCGACTATCGGTAGGGGACATTTTTCAGCGCATGGATCAATTCAAGGTCGGACATTTTGAAATCTTCAAAATGCTCGCCATCTCGCTGGTATCCATGTTCGAGTTCGTGGGATGCACTCTCGAGGATGTCGACTATCTGAATAACATGGAACAACTCGTGTTCAAAGTAATAGACCAAGAATTTCACGCCATGCACCTGGATGCCAACTTTGGAGGACGGGGTCGGCGTCTCGATAACATCCGATTATTGGTTCGCATGCTGGCTTACCATCGAGCCGTGTTAACCGTCATGGGATGCGTGGATACTTTCCGATTGCCGTGGGAGGAACACAACGCTTCGGCGGAAACGTTGGACGAATACAACCAGCGCATGATGCAGATGGTGGTGGACGATCTCAAGAAGATGCCGTTGCACGAATTGGTGCGTCGCATCCAGGAGGTGTTTTGCCCCAGTCCCGCAGATTACATAGCAGTTGTCACGATGGAGTGTCTGGATCAGAACCCGTTCTTTCCGGCGTATAGTGCCCTCGCAAGATCGCTGATAGATCCTGCTAATTTGGAGACGACCAGCGACGGCCGCAAAGTTTTTGTCGTACCAGACATGACGTACACGCGAATCTGCGATGTTCTCAATGATCGACGTATCCCATTCGAGGCCAAAGAGATTGAAAACATCGTGGAAGCTATGACGAACTCCATCACCCGTGACGGAATACACGTCGTCACTAGCACAAATCATCAAGGAGGTCGCTCGCGAGATGCCGGACATGGCACGTCGTTCTTTCAACTGAATTTCGATGCCAAGATGGCCGCAGAGGTTGTGATGGGTTTGGACATGATGAATCTCGTGACTCGGTTAACTGACGATATTCAGAACAGAATCACGACGGTAGTGAATGAACTAGGCCCCAACTGCACGCACGACCCGAGGTTTTCGAACGAGATGATCACGCTGGATGTGAGTCATTACGGAGTCGACAAGAATCGGTTCTTTGGTTTTTTGAGTCATCTTAACCCCAACAAGTGGACATGCCGTTATGCCGACAAAGTCATCGCCAATTTTATTCCCAACGCCAAGTCCGTTCAAGTGAGCTGTGACTTTAACCATGCTCGGCTAAAGTTGATGCGCAACTGGATGCTACAGTGTTCCGAAGATCCTAGGAATGTCATGCAGGATAAGGGATATGTCAAGGTGCATAAGATGAACCAGTGTGCCGTACTAGTCGCTACAATAGTAGAAGTCCTAGTGCGGCATACATTCGAAACTGTCGCGGGATCAAATGACCCGACACGAAGCCTTTTGCCATTTTACAAGACTGATTCTACGGTGTATGTACACCAAGCGCTGCCGATACTCCGGCTAGGCATAACAGAGGAGACGGCGCAACGATTGCGGCAAGTTTGCATTCCACCAGACTCTAGACCCAGTACCGGCCATTCCATCGAATATTGGACGTTCAATGCAAGCCAAGAACCAAGGCTAATGAAAACGCTCGAGGATGCGCACCTGCCGGGTATCGACATAAAGTATACCACAGTGGCCGACGCACTGGTATGCGAGCAAGATCTCGACGGCACCGATTCGGGCGCGTGGCTCCATCTATCTATCCTGTCCCGACTCCAAGATTTGTTTTGCACAACCACGGCTACGTCTCCAGACTTACCCAGACAATTCGTCTCTCGCTGTATGCGCGAAAATTTGACAGACCGCAAAACGGTGCTGTGCTTCAACAAACGAGGTAAGGGATCTACTTTTGACGTGATCAAAGTGGACGAAGTCAGGTCGGAGCAAGGCGGTCACCTTGCTCGCTTTGATCTGCCCCCCAAAGAAGAGCAAGATTTTATCACGGCCAGTCTGGCCATGACTCGTGAGGGCCATCCGAGCACCCTGGGTGTCAAAGGTGAGGTAGCCACAACTTTCCCACCGCAACACGAGACCAGGTATCTAACAAGAAAATACTTGGCCAGTTCGGGAAAGCTGCAAGATATCGAAGATCGTTGTGCTGTCATTCACGGCTGCAATTACGATGCTCGAGAAAAGGCCGTCCAAGTCGAAGTGGAAGCGCTTACGGATCAGTGGATGGATAGAGTCAAGAACAGATATCGACCTCTGAGACTAGGACCCACTGTATCGACAGTCAAAGAGTTTCTAAGACAGGATGGTAGAGAAACAAGACTAAGGAGTAGAGGTGTGAAACGAACGAGAGAAGACGGCGAATAAATTTTTGCACTAGCTCATGACAAGACAATAAAGCTTTTAATGCACAATGGACGTCATGATTGTTCTTTTTTAATTTATCATACACCATTCCCTAGTCGCATCTGTTCCAAGAGGCTCGATAAACTGTCTGCAGTCTGTTTTAAAGTTGTGGGATCAACTGCGCCTGTCAGATGAAGATGAGAGGGTCTGAGGCATATCGTAGTGTTGTCATCTTGATTCAACTGGGAAGCAATATGCATGGCCTTGAGTCCACTCTCGGCTCTGGGTGCTTTCCTACCAAAAGACCAATAAAGCACTTTGAGGCTGATATCACGAACCGACTCTTCCTTAAGCGGAACGAATTTCCAGCAATACTCCTGTCCAGATAGATTCTCTCTCCACACTCGTCTGAGGATGGCAACGAGCTGATTCTTGGCCCAGACTTGATCCCGTCGATAACTAAATGCGACCTTTTCGACCGAAAACTCGTCTATCGGGTTACGAGAAGGATTGAGCTTTAACAAAAGAGCATCCACTTCGTCTTGAGGTTCTCGTGGATCGTTCTTTGCTCGCCTTCGATACAAAGAAGTATCCGTGTCCGAACTCGAGGCAACAATGACTGGCGAGGAAGATTTTGGCGATAAAAACGAAATGCGATAAACGGCTTTAAACGGGTTGAGTATCACAAAGCGGTAGCCCCCTCGAAGCTTGTTCTGAATTGCAACGTCGTAACCGTCGCTGCGTAGACTCGTCGTGCCTTGCTTGGGGTCCAAGATTGCTCTAGCTTTTCCGTTGGGCCACATGCACTCCAACTGGATGACATAAACGTCGCGGTGAGCAACGTGGTCTTCGTGATTGACAGTCCTAAGAGTTCCACTGGCATCCACCAACCGCGTCAACCCCGCCTGTAAAGACCCAGATTGCAGAAGTGTTGTCTTGGTGTCTTCGTTTCCGTCCGGGATGCCACAGTAAAGAATAGAAGGAACATCGGGAATCGGCGACGACATTTTCTTCGCAGGATCGAATAAGGTATTCTATACAGTACATGCTGTTAATGAATTTACTGCTATGATGGAAAAGCCTCTTTGAATTGAATAGAATTATGGGCGAGTCAGCACACGCCATGATTTGCGGACGATGGCTGTTGGTAGTATTTTTATATGGACATTTTTCTTACGTAACAGATTTACGTAGGTAGCGACGTCAATCGCGCAATTTATTGCGTTGATCCCTTGCGTCGTAATTTTGGCATGTCAGGAACATGCGGGGAGAATCAATAGTAATTTAACACGTATTAGGTGACGTAGATTGTACCACAAGATAAAACGGGGAAGAACGAGTTATTCTAACCACCCGCAACCAGCAGTTAGTCAGCTCGCACACGCAAAAATGAGTAAACAAGAACACCACAGGTTTCTTCACTGTCCAATTTCCGACTGCACGTATTATGGAGGGGACCTTCCGCGACACTTGAAAGCCAAGAAACACCGGGAGGACGTTGATCCCCTAGAAGCGAACGCTATCGCGCAAATGGTCAGCAAGGGGAAGGAAACGAAGGGACCTAATCGGTTGTTGATTCGCTGGTGTCCGGTGGAAGGCTGCTCATTTCTCACGCCCTACTTGCGAAACCATCTAAAAAACAAACATAAAATCAGAAACGATATTAAGTTGGGCGATGTTATGAAGATGTCGTTACCATACGAGCCTTATAAGCTACCGCCATCGGCGGCAACATCCGTTCGTATAGAATCGGACGACGACAAAGACGACGATGGCGACGAAGAGGAAGACTACCCAGGGGAAGGTGCAAAGGCATTTTATCTGTCACAACGCATCACCTCTGATCGTCATTGGTTCCTTGTAAAGTTTTACGATCATCTGGGTAGTATCGACGAGGGTCTTAAAGACGAAAAGACTCGGTGTCAACATACCTGTCAAATGCGAAAGATTCTGGAAGACATGGACCCACGAGGCAAAGATATTGCAGTGATAGCTACAGAGGAAGGAAGAGCCGTGTGGAATCTATGGGTGGCTCCGCGTCTCGAAAATCAAACGTCCATCACAGCTGGTACCCTGATGTCATACATGGGCTCTTTCAAGAAGTTTTTGAAATTTGTCGTTCAAACCCAGAAACGTCGTTGTCTCGTCGAGGGAACACCGCGGCTATCGGACGAAACCGTAGACGTCCTGCATGAGATCACTGGAAAGCTCCAGGGATGGCGATCCATCATTCTGAAACAAAGTGCCGTGTTGCGCAACGAACACTATCTCCAGGAGTGTGAGCAACGCATCACGCGAGAAGACCTTCAAGCATTTTTGAGATCACCCGTTGTGGCCGAGGCGGAGGCTCTCTTTAGCGCAGACGGCAACCGTCGAGGGATTCAGCGCTTTTCACGTGCTCGAGACTATCTCATCGCCCGCCTGGCAGTGTCGTGCGGCACGCGTCCCAAAGCACTGGAAACGGCCACGTTAGAACACTTTAAACATGCCCGACGAGATGTCAACTACCCGGATTGTTATGTTATGCTTGTACCAAAACATAAGCGGCAGATGGACGGACCGGCCATCGTCACGATGGACGAGAGGCTTCACGGGTTTATCGACACTTATATTCGAGAAATACGACCTGCGGTGGTCGCCTCTCCAGCGGAGACACACTTATTTCTCAAGATCGACGGAGAGCCCTTTGAACAGGGTACAATAGGAAACCGCGTCAGTGAACTGTGGAGGAAGTCGGGAGTCCGAAAAGGGGCTCGCGTCACTTGCACAGACTTTCGAAAAGCCATCGTAACCATGGTGGAAGAGGCAAACAAGGAAGAGAGACGCAAGACCGGTCGCGAATGCATTGCCGATAACGACCTACGAAAGTTGTTGGCTCACTCTCAAAAGACTGCCGCTATCTGGTACATGAGAGAAGATCTGACTTCTCTGGGAGCGCGAACACACACCACCATTCAACGCATTAGAGAAGGAGTACAACCAGTAGACAACGGGATGCATTCTACGACCACACCATGTGGCACTGCAACCAGTAGCACCGAAAGGGAAAGTGCGCCGTCTCGAGAGCCATCGCCACCGGTGTCATTACCAACCCCACAGCCTCCGATGCCGGTGTCGCCACAAACTTCAGAGCCTCCCACAATTGTTTTTGTTCCAGATCCACCCCATCCGTCAACCATGGCGATCGATACAACCGAGGTCTCGGTGGCACCAGGATTAGTTATGTCTTCGACGTCTCTACCTGGCTTTCGCCGACCTCGTCTTCGACGCAGATGGCCTCCAGAGGACACTACATTGATCGTCAAGTATGTTGAATCCTTCAATGGAAGGTGCCCTGGCAAACAGGAAATATACGATGCTTTTCACAAATCGCCCGAGTTTATCAGCATTTCCAAGCGCGACAACTTTGATCGTTTCTTCCACAAGGTCAAGACCACATTCAAAGCATTAAGGCAATCGGGACAGTTGACTTCTTAAACATGACCACTCCGAAGAGAAAACGTCGAAGAGTAGGCAAGGGTAAAAAACGGGGAAAGAACATGATCTGCGTTAAAAAGATTTATCGCAAACATTTGCTCAGGCCGCTTCGATTGATTCATCCCATGCACCACGAGGATTCTTTGTATGACATTTGCTATGACAGATTTTTTCGCAGCACGGGGATTCGCGAAACGTCTAAAGTTCTCTCTGAAGTTGCAAGGATACCGGCACTTATTTCAGACCGACCTGGATACGCGAGACTGAAACGACATAAGCAACTAGAAGAAGTCGACCCGACCGAAGGAGACAATGACATTGAGGCACCGTCTAGAGAAACGATGGATCGCATAGACAATATTCTGGGAATGTTAAGACCTAGTGACTTTGACACAGCCGGATTCGACGACCACTCTGTGGAAGTAACACAAGAGACTCTTATCCAAGACGACCGAGGAAGCGGTCATCTTGTTTCTTTGAGTTAATGACACGTTAGATTTTTTTAATCCCTGGTGTAAAAAGAAAATGATGACATTCGAGTTTCGTTCGCAGCGTTTTTTGTTCAGTTATTATTCGGACGTTTTATTTTGATCTCACAATAAAATATTGTTGTAACTATTTAAGGCATTGTTCGTCTTGGTCGTTGAGTCAGACTGTTATGTTCTCGATTAGATAGACTGAGGGCGATGCAATAAAGTGAAGCAAAGTCTTTCAATGTTGTCGTTTTTATTTTCTTTTAGGTTAATTTTCTTTGTTTTTACACTGCTAATACTGCTGCATTATACTCTGGTAACCACGAAAGAACAGGTCCCTCCTGTTGTCGGTGTACCTTGACCTCGTCAGGCTTTTTAGCGTTAAAATGTTTCTTTTTTGGTCTGACTTTTAGTCGCTTGACTCTCTTTCGCTTCTTCAATTTCATGTTACAAGCATCCAAACTTGCCTCGAGGTTTCGTATTTGCTCGTTCTTGGCTCTTTCGAGGGCAGAATAGTCTTCAAGAATCTTTTCGTTCATTTTTTCAAGTTCTTCGATTCGTCTCCTTTCCTCTTGGTTGCACATGTCGTTTAATTCAAATCTGAGATCGGCCATTTTCAACTCCATTGATAGCTCAGAGGTGCGTTCGCGTTCCTTCTCCAAGGCTTGGCGCAATCGAACAATTTCTTCCTTTGTTTCGGCATCCAACTTGCGCTTGTCGCTCCTCGCTTTCTGTTCCCGGGTGTCTGAAACGACGCCAAACTGCAAGCGCTCCGGAGGTAATAGAGGTCTACCGGCATAATGGGCCCGAGTAAAGTTGGCAGCCAAGGCGCCGACCAGTGTGTAACCGTACTTGTCCCAGTTGGTGCGCTCGTTCATGGGCTTTACACCCTCGGGCGCGGGGATCTTGTATTGCTTAAAATTGGTGATGCTAAGCATCGTCCCTTGCGTCTGAAAGTATCTCTTTCGATTGTATTCCAGTTGGTGCTTGTATTGGTGCAGTCTAACCTTGCCATCTTCTCCCAACATTTCTATGGACAATCGTTTGGTGGTGGACTCTGGATCGTAAAGAGGAACATCTCCCATGGGCGTCTTTCCGTATGCTTGTACCGAGATGGTGTGTTTTCCGCGAAATGCCAGAGCTTCGCATCGGTACTCTACCAAACCCTCAGAACTCGAGTAAATGGGAACGATGCATTCCACGACATTGTGAAGCGTCAACAAGCTCGCTTGCGGATCTTCAACGCCTTCCTCTTTCAAGCGCTCCAGGGTGGCTTGTCGATCAAACGGGACCAACACGTACACCGTAGAGGACACGTTGTCGTATTTGCTACGTTGGTTACCAATATCAGGGAGCACCATGGGACGGAGGCATTCGCTGATCACACAAGGGCGCTCAAAAATACACTTGGTCTCGTCCTTCGTCAAGATTCCAAATCTTCCTTGGCCTTTATCGAACTGGGGCCAGTCTTTGCCCAGAATTTTGACTCTTCGAACACAGTCGAGGCTGTATGATCGGCGAGTAGCCTTCGTCTGGGTCGTCACGAATTTACCCGCGTTGTGAACGGCAACCCCACAATGAATCATTTTAGGATCGGTAACCTCTTGCAGCAAAGAAGCATTCGAGGTCAGATCTTGTCCACAAACAAGGCATGCCAAGTGACGGTGGTAACTGACGCAACTTTCGACCCGCCCCTTCGATTCTCGGGCAAGCCTCATGGTGTTATTGAAGTGATCATGGGTGACCATGCTACCCAGTGTTGTCACTTGATCGTGACCGAGTCCATCGCGATGTTTCTCGCTAACGGCGTGAAAGATGGAACCGGGCACGATGGGTTCTTCTTTCAGAGGATAGACGCTGCTCAAGACTGTATTGATCTGCCTCAAAAAAGTGTCGTTTAAGATACAAGGGATACTGTTCATCGTCAGCACCACCAAATTTGTAATGCTGGTGAAATCCAATCCTTGCTTTTTCGTATCGGTCACTTGAAATAGGGGGACTTCTCTGCTACGCTTCATGGGGCTGTTGATCCGCTTCTCCAACGAGTCATCCGGCTTGACGCCAATCGCACTGCAAAATACCTCTAGTAGACTGTCCTGCAAAGGCATCTTGGCCAATCCAAAAAAGTTCCACACCTCCGCCGCATCCCCAGTAATGATGGCCGCGCTGGCACCGTCGGCTCCAAACTTGGGCGTGGCGATGTCGTAACTGAAGACGGCAGTGGCCGTCCTTTGCATGCAGTCGAACTTGGACAAGCATTCTGCGCTCGACTGAGCACCGACGTAACCTCCCGGTAACGACTCAATATCGTGAATGGCTTTGTTGACATAATCGTAAGGCTTGATGCCTCGCTTTCTGACGTGTTCTGCCACTCGGGTCGGGTCGAGAAAAAACTGCCCCAGTAGCTCACTTGGCGTAGACGGGTCGCGAGTTAGCAGGGTCGGGTCTTGAACCACCGGGCACATGTTGGAGATACGGCGAGGCACGTCTGTATTTGTCAAGGTCATTTGCGATTTCTCGCCGTACGGTGTTACTACGGTAAAGACGAGCGCGTTCAGAGAATCGTCCCAACGAGAATCTATGGCCACGGAAAAACCCCTGTCCAAATCTCGTCGAACGCTCTTGCGAACATTCAATTTGTCCATCTCGTCCCGATACGATGGAGGTGCTCCACGGACAACTTTCATCTCGGTTTTTATGCTTGCTCCTTTCGATGGCCGTCCAAAGCAAAAATAAAATATGAGAGTACAGATTCAATCGCTTATATATTCTTTATTGACCAATCGTATTCAAGTTAATTAAATGACGTAACGCATCTGTGAGAGACTGGCGAGAGTCAGGGATTGGATGAGCCAAATGTAATCCTATCACACCGATATCGTCAGATAAAGTCGCGCCTGCCATTCCTGAGATCGTCTCTAACACGTCGCCAGTTATCCCAAGAAAATCGTTCCAGTACGGATACAGCCTCCCTCTTCCCCAAAATTGAACAAGGCAGGATATGGCGCTCTTTTCACCTCCGTCTCTTTCGTCTTCGAACGCTAGAGGTGCCTCGCACAATCCTTGAGTTCTGCCGCGAGCGATGCATATCAAGAGGACGCCGAGAACGTGCAATTCGGCTGTGGTCTGATCGCACGGGCGTCTGCATAAAGCCTCCGGCGGAGAAAAAAAATAATTTCCGTGTACCCACAATCGTCGTTTTCCCTTGGCCGCGTCTCGGGCGTTTCCAAAGTCGATCAAAGTCAGATGACAGTTGCGTGCAACGTTAATCACGATGTTCTTCCAGCCCAAGTCACCATGTACGATATTCACGGTATCGTGAAGATGTTGAACGGCCTCCACCAATTGCAGCACAACCCTGAGGGTGGTTGGCTTTGAGCGCCTGTTGTAACGCGACACCCATTCGCCCAAAGTGACTCCTTCGACCAAAGGCATCACGAGTCTGGGCAAACCCGTCGTTCCTGATGGTGGGATGCAAATCCACCAAAGTTCCACGACACCGGCGTTCTTATGACGATTACATCTCAACATGGCTACCAACTCCCTGTCGAATTGGTCGTAATCCATATACTTGTAGACCTTGACTGCGCACTTGAGCGTGGCCCTCTTGAGAGCCGGGAAGCAGGTGGCAAAAGTTCCAGAACCCAGTGGTTGCGAGGAAGGATCAATCCGTAGCTCCGATGAAGAAATGATGCCTACCGAATCATCTATTACTACAGGTAACACGGCCGCTTCATTGAGAAGTTCAACAGTCGAAGGTGACAATGTAAGGTTCTTTTTCAACGAGTCGCGCTGCTTCGACGGCATTGTCGATGCTCACAAAGGGTGGACCAACGGACGAATCGGTAAGAAATTCACCGGTTCTAATACAAAGCACCAGACGTCTGAATTTTGGAATTAATCGAACACAGGCCGGTGGTGCAACGATTTGACATTGCTCATCGAATGCCACTGCCTCCAAGCGGGCGTCGCATCCCAATTCGCATCTAACCAATGTCGAGATGTGCGATAGGTCGACAGGCGATGGCAAGGCACCAACCAACGTGATGAATATTGTTTTGTCATGTTCCCCTCTCGTGACAAGCACCGTTCCCGGTCCCACCGTTAGATGGGTATCGTTGGGGAACGAGGGAAGCAGCCAATGTGAACTGGCTGACACAGGAGTGAAATGCAGTAGAGCACCATTTCGGTCCACTTCCACGAGCCCGGGATCGGTGAAATTTACGCGCGATGTGAGGACAGCCACGGCACAGCTCAACAATGTCCACTGCATCTTCGCAGTGATAACTCAACTCTTTCTACGCTACGTTTATTGCTGTGGTGGTTACCGGAAGACAATCATGTCTCGATGAAAAGAGATGGGAAATCTCCGAAAAATCTCCTCGAATGGCAGTCCTTCTGTTGAGGGATGGAGGTAGAATTTGTGATACTCGTCAAGTCTTCCAAACTTAGTTGAGAACTGAAAGGGAGAACAAACACAGGAGATACGCTTCCCACTCACCGTCACGGCGACCTGTAGCGGCGCTTCTGTATCTTTTTCCTCGTCGCGAATGAATGATGGCAGGTGAATACACAGATCCATGATAACGTGATCCGAGCGAATCTTAATCAGAGGGCATTCCAAGTATCGTCTCTTGAGACATTCCATGACGCTAGTAAACTTTATGGTGTTTTTGTGGCGAAGAATAGGAGGAACGTGTGCCTCGAAAAGCTGTTGCCATCTGCGAACCTTATATGGGCTTTTATTGTCCTCTTGAGATCGCACTAACTCGGACAAAGTCATGTACCACTCGCTCGCAAAGAAACGTTCTTCGTTCAGGGCTTCCATGCCACCGGTGGTTGTCTTGCGCTCGAAACCATCCAAACCACATAAGCCGTGCACGCGCGGTGACCATTCGGCCCACTGGGGAAACCGGGGCGGTTTGGGTACGCTAGCGTTACCCAGGTACGTAAGACGCTTACCTACCATTCTGCCATCATCGTGGCTCAAAATGTAAGGATGACCACATGCTCCAGCACTGGTGACATCGCAGTGTTCGATGAGTAACAAGGTACCCAAGGGAAGACAAGGATCCTGCAACGAAATAACATTCCACCCCTCCCACTTGGGAAGGGTAAAGACAAAAGTTCGCTTGTATGGATCGGTACGTTGCGTGTCTAGATCGAACGTGAAATTCTGCGGCTGCTGTTGCTGTTGCTGTTGCTGAGGCTGTGGAAAAGCCATCGAGTCTGTTCTTATTTTTGGAAAAACACTAACTCGATAAAATACGTAGGTACTGACACCAATAAGGAAAATAAATACAACGATTATACTCACGTCTGGTTTTCCTGCAATGATGTGGAAAGTCGATTTTCTCTTCTCTCTCGCAAATACGAGGGTAACGTCGCGATCGTTTTTGGACAGTCGCACGTCACGAACGAGATCCAGGCGTATCATCAGTTCTAATAGGCGATACACCGCCTCAAGATGCAACCGAGCCGTGTCAAGGGTGATGGCCATGAGTAACACGAACATGTCTTCTCTTGCATAACACATGGTCAAGGCAATAGCCAGATCCACGGCAACAGACTTACCGCTCCGTCTCGGTAGCACTATGACAGCCATCTTTCGACCCAGAGTCTCTAAGATGTGATTCATCCTGTCAGCGACTCTGGGGTCGGGAAATCTGGGATCGTACGTTGTCATCTCGGGCGTGGCCAAATGCAATAGTTGCAATACCTCGTGGATATAACGGTTGGTTTCACTGCCGATGAGTCGCTTGAACATACCCAGGAGGTAACTCTGGAGGTATTGCCATTGGAACGGTTCCAGACGCCACCCCTGGGCACCTAACAAAGTCCACAGGGCAGAAATGGCATCGCGAACGAGGTTCATGTGCATCCTCCCTTCGCTGTCTCCTCTGTGAACCGGGTCTAGCGTAGCCCTCGCCACGGTCACCCCTCGTTCAAAAAGGCAGTCCACGAACTCGTCGTAGGTGTGGATGACACGCGCTTCTTTACGCTGTCGTTCTTCCGACACCACTTGAGCAATGGACGATTCGACCAATCGAGCAAACCGGTTGCCCAGGGCCGATAAGCGACGGATTGTGCCATTGGGTTGATCTCGGCAGCGGAACGTCCCGAGCCGATCCGTCGTCCCATAATCGACAAAGGTTCTACGATGTCGCAAGACGCGGTCCCTATTCACGGCTGCATCGCATCGTCCAAATAAGCAATTCAAGATGGCGGCTCTCGTCGCCACTGAATCCATAACTTTTAGCAGTGGATGGCAGGTATTTCTCGATCCTTCTTATCGTGTCTTGGTCGTGGAACGTTCACAGTGTAAATGGATCCCTTTGCGTTTCATCGAGTTTGATAAGTGGGTACCAGTATGGAACGGGCAAGAAATGAGTGCCTGTCGTCTACTGGACATTGTCGAAGAACGCGAGGAGCGCAATTCGTGGCCCGTGGTGGATACGTTTGCCGTTGATGCCGCTACCACCATGGGCCTCTTGCCCGACGAGAGCGTGGATCGAGTTCAGTTGTTTTATCGCTGGAGTCTACCACCGGACTTACCAGAATACGAATGCCATGCCTCCCACGATCCTACCAACTTGTTACCAATGGCATTCCAATGGAAACCGGCGATTCTTTACGGGACAATCGACGTGGCCGTTTCGATAAGTGGTTTGCATGTACTCGACATACCGGGCGTTGAAATCATGGAAGGCGTTCAAATGTCCCAGGGGGTACGAAAAGCTCTCTCTCGAGGCCCGGAAATGAGACCATGTTTTTGCTGGCGCGACGTGGCACGTAAGGTGTTGATCAACGGCGGCGACCCACGAGGCACGTTGACCATGCGAATCGAGGTGGAAGAGGACGAGATGCGATGCGAGGGAATTCAGTGCACCTCTTTTCTGGAACTTCAAGCTAGACTTTTGATGGACGCAAGATCCTCGACCAGCAAGAGTGACAGACACGCCGTCATTATTGGTCACTCGGACAAATACGTGATCCAGACACTACGCAGAATACTAGCTACCATTGGAGCGCAGAGTCGCAAGACTTCGTACATCCAGAACACGGGAGAGCACTGCGGACGCGAGTTTTACAAGCTCTTTTGGTATCCCGAACTGGAAGATTACATAGACCCTAGAAAAGATCACGGTCCGACGTTCACAGCCTTCCGTCCCGAGCGCATGCCTGCGTCGCCACCGTATTGCGTGGTCCAGTTTGCCGACAAGGGTACATTTCTCGTGGATGGTGTGCGCTATTTACCGTATGCTGAAAGCCAACCCAAATTGACGGGACGCCCGTGGTCACACTCTGTTGGGGTGAGAAGACGAAGGTATGTTCGATGAAGAGGTTGCCATTGCTCGTTTTCTTCTCTGTTCCAATGCGATCGTCTTCATTGTCGAGACGGCATTTGCCAACAGGATTCGACCTTACGTGTCTCACGAAACGATGTACCTGTGTATATTTTATTACCTCGTGGCGAACGTTGCCTCGTCCAGGAGACAGTTGCCTGCATCCTCCCGCTCCGTTTGGGCTTGCTTAACCAGAACGGCTCTTTGCTCCATTCCCCTGACCTCGTTACTCTCCCTATTGTACAACTTTCGTCACTCGATCGTGGACTGTATCGTGCACGATGCGCTCGGGGATGCTCAGTCCTGCAGATTTGGAGGAAATCGCTTGCGCTGCGAGTCATTTCTTTTGGCCGCAAAGAGACAGACCGCGCAAGAGGGATGTGCATCGTTCGTCTTGGGACCTTTCATGGCAACTTTCTATGCGATCCTGGTATTTGTCCTTCGTTTCGTCCCGTGCTTTTTCGGAGGCGTATACTTTGCTTTCACTTTCACCGAAGACCGGCTTTACCCGCAAGGATCATCCCTCAAGGCTCCAACCGACCGCCATCAAGACCGCGCCTTACCTTCAACTACTTTCTATTTAGCTTTGGCGTTACTGCTTTGGGGAGTCTTTTCTTTGGAAATTTCCGCCGGGAAGCACGCGGAAATATGCACTTACACGACCCTGGTCTTCTACGGAGCTTTATTCATCATCCAAGTCTCTCGATCGCAAGAGGGGACGTCGCAAGAAGTGAACCGGGTTCTCCAGGAACTACAATTTGTGGGTTCGATCTTACTGGTGTTCTTCGTGTACATGGACTTTACCCGAAATGCAATCGTGCTAGCCTCGACGTGCGCAGAATTGGTGGACTACAAAGTGTTGTCCGAGTGCCAACCCGGAGACAAGGTGTGTCTGGACACTCGAAACGCCTTGTCTACCACCTTTTTCAGTCAATACGACTGCCCCCAAATAAGCGCAGACTCTACCAGACACGTGTATTTTAATTTAGGTCAGATTCTGAGATTGATAGTGTTGGCCATCGTCTACCCGATCGCCTTGATCTATACACACGTCCAACCAGACCGCAGTAGCGGATACGGTTCCGGGAGCGGGGGCTTTCTGAAAGAAACCATTGACAAGACACCCACAGAAGAACTGACACGCATTCTATATCAGGCCGTTGAATTAGACTTTGAACAACAACGACATTAACAAGATCTGGAGTAGCAGCGAAAGTTTGCACACACCACGGATGGCAGTAAGGACCAAGTATCTACCAGCAAATGTTGGCGTGTATGCAGAATGTCGCCTATCAGACAATCAACGGGCAAGTGTGTTTCTCGACCTGGTCAATACTGTGTGCACCACTTCATGGCCAATGGGTAGTGAGGAAACTTGTCTTGAACGCGGGAATTCTGTACACACTGAATCGCAAGGAAGTTTCATCAAGCTTATGTTTGTCTGTTTTGATGGTCGCGACAAATGTTCGTTGTTGCCGTTCGACGTGTCGTCGTCCGTCAACATCACTACAGTGACCAACGAAAACACGCGAGAGTTGCTTCCTTCTGGGTACGACGTGCTCCAACATATCGGCTTCGGTAAGAAGGGTGGACGATGTAACGGATTTGTCAATAAAAACTGCAACTTTTCTGCTGTGTTGCACGGCGTGTTAAATCGCGAGGAATACATTGAGCGACTGTTGACCATTCGCGGACTGAGATTCTCTCGAAATGCCTACTTTCCTCCCGTCAAGTATTCGTTTACCACGGAGACGGGACAGGTCGTGCAGGTGCAGATCTATCCGACTTCCCTTGCTGTCAACTTGCAAAATCTCACCAAGGAAACCGTCACACGGTACGGCTCGTTCATCCTGCAACAGATCGCATGCGAGGCCGACATCGATACCAGTCTCATGCGATTTTGCGTCGACGCCGAGTGGCGATTGGACCGCACTCTCTCACCTTACGAAAAGCTTCAACTGGTCATTGGCTACTACTCGTTCCGGTGGCTAGAGGCCACGGTTGACACGTATGACATCGTCGCGGAAATGCATGATTTTCTACTGAAGGGACTGTCGCTGTTCACTCTGGATCACGGCCGTTACTGGTATTCATTCGAAAGAAAGAAACGCAAAAATATGGAAATATACGATCTCTTTATCGAGGACACCCCCTTGCGTCACTGTCCCCACGCGGGTGGTTTCAGAGCTTTCGTGTTATCGTTTCTTTCTTCTAAGGGACACGCTTTTTCGGCGCAAAAAATTCGCGAGGCGTTTCCGGCCGACAAAGACTCGGCGACTGAGGCAGACCCAAATGATCCTTGTTCTGCGCGCCTCTGGTACGAGACGCACGTGGTCGATCGTCACTGTCTGTTCTCTAGACAATAAAGTGGTATCTAGTTTTACTTTTTATTTGTTCTGGGAAAAAGTGCGTCGTAAGCCTTGGCCGTTTCTATGTAGGAATGGACACGGCCCGGATGAGGAACTCTCATGCCCTTATTGCGCCCCCTTTTTAACTCCACGCACAAGGTCAAGGGAGCTTGGCGCATGACGCCCTGAAGGGTTCGTTCGACATCCTTCATTGGGTCGCGAAATTGGTGAGCGCATTCATCGTGGTCTTCCTCGTAATGACGCCGCACCTCGTCGTCTGTAACATTTGTCAAAAAGGCCAAGTTGGGGTGGTCCCTACCCGCGGCGCGAAACTTTTTACCGTACGCGCTGACGAGTGACGAGCGGGACATTAGCTTGACCTGGTGAAATTTGCGAGTCAGTTCATTTAACAGCGTTGCATCCAGCACGGTTGCGTCCCGGTTCCCATCTGGACTCCATCTCGCAGCGCCGGTATCTCTCGTGTACAGTCTGCACAGGCTGCATTTGACGTTCGGATCGAATCCGGGCAAGGGGCAACCAGATTGCTCGGCGTCGACATCGTCGTCGTGATCTCCAGTGAGGTCGATGGCGTCAGACACTAATTCACGCACGCTGTCCTCTGTCATGACTCTAAAACAAATAGTGCCACCTAAGCGTGATTAATCCTAAGTCATGGATACCGCAGTCTGGGTTTTCGACATCGGGCGATTGATGCTCATCTTTGCCATCATTACACAGGGCATCATTTTTTCAGCTCACGCGGCCAATGAACACAGGGACCCCCATTATTACGCCAGTGCACTCATCGCTCTGCCATCTTTGATTACGAGTTGGTGGTACTTCGCCAGACCACCATCGCAACGCGTCAATCGACCCACTTTGGTCTGGTTAGTCTACTCCTTGACGGTGGTGGCATTTCAAGGCCTATCATTCGGAGCAACGGATATCTCGACTCATGACTCTACGCTGTTGTACGTAGCCAACGGCGTTACGCCACTTCTATTCTTGCTTTGCATTGTCACTGGTTGCGAACGATGCATTCAAGATGCAGCGTTTGTAATGGCATCCGGGATGGCAATTTTCAACGCTTTTGATACAACTGATGCCATTTTTTCCGTATCACGGAATGAACGGAACATCCCGGGGAGCTTTCGCGGCGGTTTCGTTGCCATGGCTTGCGTATTACTGGTGTGGTCGGCATTCGAGTTCACCGTTCGGACGCAGTTGGCCGGCAACGGCTTCGTGCCAAAGATTATCGTCTGTGGTCTGCACGTCATCCATATGACACTCAATGCCATCTTAATGGGAATGCGCATCTTCTTGTATACCAATGGAATGGTTGAGTTCTCAACAATGATCGCCAAGAACGCCATGGTCTTCATCGTGCGATTGATGTACATGCTTTCGGTCATCGGATGCCGATCACAACCGTTGCAGCAACCCGGTCATCCCGCCGAACCGTCGGCGCCGCCAATCTCGAGCAACGATATAGATCCTTTTGTGAGACCGCCAACGCCGCTTCCCACGCGGTCTATATTACGCGATGAGAGAAAAACCAATCTCGGTCCAGATGGCGCCCGCCTTTATCCCTCTTTTCCTAGGCAGGTGCACTTTAAAGGTGAAGATCAATAAAGCGACACGATGTAAGACACCACTTAGGTTCTTTTATTCTCTTCATAATATATATACATATAATTAAATATTATATATGTTATATATATGTATATATATATGTATATATAATATTAATTGAGATAAAGGTGTAATATATTCGAATACATGAATAAAGAGTTGATGTCTGTCCTTCAAAACCAAGGTTTAAGGAGCGAGATGTACGCGTGGTCTCTTAAGCGTGACTTCGTTCTATAACAAATTGTCAAAGGTTTGGCAAATGTGTATGCCCACCTCATTCTCCAGCTGAAATTACTGGTAATGACCTTCTCGGTAAGGTTCCTAGGAGAATGCGGAAATATATTTTCCTGTATGTAGTTGGAACAGTGGAAGCGATCCATATGACTCAAGGTTGCTAGATTCAGTGCAAAGTTGTCTATTGTACCTACTATTGGAAAGGCAACGCACCAGTTCGGTCCATCGATATCTGGTTTCACCGAAAGGATGTTTGCTCCAACAGCGACATCGCTCTGCGACACGTTGATGAAAATCGTGCCTGCTGGTCTAGCAGGGAGGTGCGGAAACGCCAAAAGTTTTCCGTCTTCGGAAACCATCATCCGGACGCGAAATGTAACCATTGCATAAAAGACATCGTCCGGACTGTAGGCCTGAGAATGAGCCAATAATGGCTCCAAGGCTTTTGGATCGGCATCGCGAAAATCCACGGTCTGTTTTATTCTTTTGTCTGTTGCGATGGGTAGGTGTAGCAATGCTCTGACGTAATCGCGATAGATGGATGGAAAAAAACGTTCAAACATGTATTTTTCATCCACCTTTTCCAGCTGTAACTTGGCAGCTTCGATCACGGTCCTCTTCCAACCCACAAAAGATGCATTCTTCGGCAGATCCGGAAAAAGGGCATGTAAAGGCACCCAGGTATAGCTCGTGGAATCTTTGGTTATGTCGAATCGACGGCGAGGCGCAGTTCGAGAAGCAACGACGACGAATGCAAAAATCGATAGGGCCTTTCTTCCGTCATAGGTATCAAGTCGCCACGACACCTGACTGTCGTCCCATTCGCTCGAAGAGATCCATCCAAGGTCGAAAGCGATTCTCTCTATATCGTTTTCCCTAACCAGGCTGTCGACCCCACACGGTATCTCTTGACGTTTTCCACCCTTACCATGTCGAATTTCAAACCAATAACGCTTGTTTTTGCATGCCTCCAACTTTAACGTTTCAAGTGCGATCAAACCCCTTACATTCCGACTGAGGTAGTCGTAGAGGGTCTCGAGTCCACCGCCGCCCGTAAGCTTACACCAAAACTGGGATAAGGGAATCCGAGACTCGTACGTTATAGACATTTTACGAAATAATGAAGAGACGAATCGATAGCAAGAAGAAACCAGAAAACGTTAATGTCCTTTTTTACTCGACACTGTTAAATAACGATGAACTCCTTTCCAGTCTACCCGGACGATCGTCTTGTCCGCTTGCGCTTGCTTCAGCGGTACATGTCGGCGGGAATCATGTCTCTCGTGATTTCTAGAGTGGGATTTATAGTATCCCTCTTGCTACTGGCAACGGGTGGTGCCTTCATCGTGGTCGGACGCTTCTTTTTTTGGGAGCGCCATCAGTTATACGGCTGTCGAGTCGATTATGCAACGTCCATCACGTCTCGTATCTGCTCTACCGATTGGCAGCGGCACGCTCGTGGTTCCCTCGATTCATCCACCATGACCTGTCTGGTCAGCGGAACAATTGCGTTGTTCGTGGCTGTGGCGTATCCTTACGCTCTACTCGCGATCAAGGGCAACCGCGAAGAAACCGAAGAAATACGTTCCATTGTTCATCTGCTGCATCACTCGATGGACAACGCGAGGGATCACTCTTGCGGTGTTTGGGAACGTGTCGTCCTGTGCTTAACCGGGTTGGATAGTCCTCGTAGACCGTGGATCTACTTTCATCACCCGACTCTCCACCAAAGTCTCGAACGAAGGCGGCACTTTCGACGGTTTGCGGCCTGCCTCTGGACCGAAGTCTTTGCTCGGGTCACTCTTCGAGAATATCATTTCCCCGTCATCGTTGCCTTCTTGGTCTTGGCCAGTACAGCGCTCACCCCTTCGCTGATGATGCAGTCATCGCCCCTCGTTCGCATCTGTAGCGTCTTCGTATCTCTCCTTGCTTACGTAGCAATCCTCGTCGTATCCCTCGCAGCTTTTGCCGTCATCCTAATCATAGAGCCAACCGCTTGGACGGGTTGTCTCTTCTTCTGGGTTGCATATATTCTCGTCCATCTCATCTGTTATGCCGTGCACAGATGCGCGTCTCGTGTCCCCATGATATTGAACGAACGAAGATTTCATGGTGACGTTCCATTCTCAGTAGTTCAACAAGTATTTGATCGAGTATTTTAAAGCGTGTATAAAGCAACGCAAATTATTTAGTTGCATAGAATCTTGTCTGTTGACTTCCAAAAAAAATGGCAGAAGCCCAAGCTTGTCAGAGCAATGGCGGTGGTGGAGGTGATACGGAACAACGCAATGCAAGCGAAGAAAACACATCCCTTTTTCACTTGCTGGTAGACTTAGTGACGCTACGCCACGAGATGGAGCAAAAGCTCATGCTGATGTACGAGAATGAATGTGCAAGACGATCACAAAGAAGACAATGCGAAAAGAGAGGAAAGCGTCATTATCTTGGGGTTGCAGCCGCAATAGCTCCAGAACTCGCAGCCATCAACGAAACGATAAAGAGGACTGGTGCGGGAAGTAATCAAGTCGAGCATCAATAAGACTCTGTTTGTTTTGGATAAAGGTTCACTAATGTCGTGTGTTAAAACTAGACCAACAAATAAAACCAACCTTAATCAAATGAGATTTGCAAACAAGCTTCTTTGCACATGTCTGAGTTGTCAAGACAGTCCGTGCGCGTGGCGCAGGACGAATGGTACCGTTAAAAGAACAACCCCCTAGGCATTTGAGATATACTCAACCGACCTCATAACCAAAAGAACAACAAACAAACAGTTTCTGTTTGACTCTTTTATTTCTCATTACAACCGATATCGTTACAGCTGATCTCGTTGCAACGAGTTACAGCAACTTCGCCCTGGCAGCTTAATTTGGGCACATCCTTTGCTAGCACTATTCCCTCGCCGATTCCTCGAGGAAACTCTACGGGCGTCTTGCATTGCGAGAAAGTCTCGTTTGCCAGACGACACTGAAGAAAGGGCGCTCCTTCGGTACAACGATCGGTACACAGGCATTCTCCGTGCTTCAGTGGTCGTTGGACGGACAGGGCTCGTAACCACTTGTCAGCGACGAAATAACGATAGCCAAGGGCAAACAGAAGCTGTTCCGGGGTTTCCAGGGTCTTGATCTGTTCACCGGCAGCACACGATGTAGATCCTTTCTTGCAAACGGTGGCCTTCCATGCACTGCCAGAAACGCTTCCGGAGAGGGTACAGAAACCATGTCGCATCATCGATACATCGAAGTGTCTAAACACGCGAAAGCCGTGCGAGCCACAAGCGCATTGCGACGGGGTGCAAGGCCTCAGACAAACGCAAACTGGAGCCTCTGGCAATGGACGAGGTGCCGCGATCTGGCAACTGTGTCCAGAGCTGTTCCAACAAGTCCAGTTCATGCCATTTACCGTGGCTATCGTGGAAGTCTTCCGATCTTCTTCCCCAACGAGGAGTATCTCTCCACGCAGATCCGCCGTTCTTTCCAAATAAGCAGAAGGGATACATTGCACTAGTTTACGAGACCACTTGGGTAACAGACACAAGATCACAGGAAATTCGCTCAAACAATGACGTACACATACACAGCTGTTCAGTCGCAACGCGGACACTGCCAAGCCCGTGGGTTGGTAGAACATGTTGGAACTGGGACGTAGGAATCGATACCCCTGAGCCAACGCCAACGCTCCGTACCCAGAGAACTTTTTCTGTTGCCAGTTCGAGGGACACTGAACCTCATTTCCGTCTTGTTTCATTTTGCAGGGCACAACTGGAAACAGTCCGGTAAACGGATACGCGGCTCGCAAGTCGATGTTACCATTTTGCAGATCAATGGTTTTGGTCATCGCTCCTTGTCGGGGGATACACGGGCAACTGGTTGCGTTGCAAGACAGGGGCGACTGGCAGAAACAATTGCTCATCGTTTCAACGTCCATTTCTTCACGGTACGACTGGCAAGCTTCGTCGACTGCCGAATTGTTCGAAGGCGGTTTGGGCGGACAAGCACACGACAAGTTCCCATTCCTGTCCAAGATGCCATAATCTTGATCGCACTGGATGCGGCAAAGCTCAGAGCCCACACGCGCCATCGGGGCATAGTGGCCATCCTTGTCCAGCCCCACGGGTACGCACCAAGGCTTGTCTCCTTTGGACTTAAGGAATCGTCGAGTACATCCACCTCCCAATAGCGAACAGCCAGGGTCCAACCACGTGTCCGATCCGTTGGCGGGTCCAGAGTCGTTAGAACATTGTCTTAGGTCCACGGCAGTATGATTCACGGGACAAAGCGTCTTGCCGCATTCGACGTACAAGATGAGACCGGAATGCCCGAGACAGCCGTAAGAATTCGTGCAAGAATCGCGGTAGTAAACGCCCAACCCGGCAGTCACCACGGACAAAGCAAAAAGCATGAACATGGCTGATTCAAGCAAATGTCGCAAGTTCACGAGATGCAACGTGAACGACGTCTTCTAGATCCAAGTCTTTTGGAAAAAATCCCGATTTGATGTATTTGCGGATCTGCTCTATCTTCATGCTGTCGGTTTTTGCCGCCCAACTCTCATCCATTCCCAACAAGGCCTTTGCCTCCGCCGAACGTTCGCTTGGAGACAAGTGTCTAAAACGATCGAAGAAGTGTTTGCGATGCAACGGATGCTCTTTGTTATTAAGGGGCAATAAGGGAACATTGAGAAGGTAAATGGCGTCTTCGGGTGCCAACTTGATGTCGTGTGTTTTTTGCAAATCTCGGATGGTTCTCAGTACGGCAAGTCGCCTATTCCGATTCTTGGTCTGTTGGTTGTTGGTAAGATAAGACGCTACGATATCGGTGTGCTCGCGCAACACGTGCAAAGCCTCCACGTGTGATTTCAGGCTCTTTCCAAAAGACATAACGAACATAGAGTGTTAAGATGGAAAAAATTACAGAGTTAATGAGAAGTACCAAGAGGTCCCTAGAGCGATCGGCGAGAAATCTAATGGCGACCGTGATCAGAACCTGTTCCGATACCTCGCGTACGCATCTAGTGGTGGCTCAAGGAGACGACGTGTACGATGCGCTCTGCACCTTGGAGCAGCACGACTTCACGAGTCTACAAAGGGCTATGCACATCCAGCAGACCCTTGACTACGACGTACCCGTTCGTGTACGTGAGCTCGGAGATTATTCGGTTGCGCTGGTGGTCATCGAATGGCCCCTGCAATCGTCGGAGAAGATTACGCCGAAGGCGACGCTTCGATCCCTGTTGGAATTGGCCGCGCGAGAAGAGAGGTGTGTGGATGGCATCACTCTGGTTGCCGACGAATGGCTCATTTTCGAAGATCTCGGTTTTAACGCATGTTTCGTCGAGACTTTTCAAGAGCTCCAACGGTTGGGCTACGATCCGTGTGCCATTGTTCAGCGATGCAAAGATCACGAGACTCGACGGTTGGGTCGGTTGCCCTTTAACGCGAACTATTTAACGGAACCATTTTTCACACGTCTGAATTTGCACCGACTGTTGGCAAAAAGAATCGATTCTCTGCAAAAATGAAACGAGCGTGGCAAGAGGATCCGTTGTATGCGGCCGAGATCGAATCAGCCATGAAGGTGGCGGCCGTGATGTTCGATTCGGATGAAGACGTTGACGATTGGGAGAGGAATTTTCCTTCGGATGACGACGACGACGACTACAAGTACGAAGATGAGGAGAAAGAGAAAGAAGATGACGAGGAATTGGACGCGGACTATGTAAAGAAGAACTTTGATCGATTGTACGTACAAAAGGTGGTTGGTTGGATAGAGGATGGAAAGAATGTGTTTATCACCGGGTCACCGGGTCGAGGCAAATCAACCTGCGTGGGTAAGGTGATAAAAGAATTGTACGGAAAGGGCGTGAGGCTCGTGGCTACCGGGTCCACCGGTGTGGCAGCCGTCAACATCGGATACGATGCTCTGGAGGAACTCTTAAATGCTGTTAATCGAGAGTTGTTGTCCTGCGAGATGGAAAGGATTCTCTCTCCGACCACGGTTCACAGTGCCTTTGGTTTGAGGAAAATGGAGTGTGGCTGGCTCAACGAGCATAGGCAAAATGAACAAGGGATCGAATCGTTCATGAGGCTATACGTGAAGCACCACAGCCGTTTTCGTAGTTCGTTTCTCAAAAGCCAGCGGTCACTGTCGTGTGCAAATGTTCCAAAAATTGCACACGCCAGCCTGGTTGTTTTGGACGAGGTTTCTATGACTGACGGACTGTTGGTTGAAGCGCTGGACGCTGTGGGCAGATTTTGGCATCCCGAAACCGATCGCCCATTTGGTGGCCTCGGGATGGTGTTTGTCGGTGATTTTCAACAATTGCCGCCCGTGAATAGTGGTACGCGAAAGAACCCCAACTTCCTGTTCGACAAGAAGAAATGGACTACCCCGACTTCTAAAGGTGGATGGATCGATCACGTGCTGCAGCTCAAGGTCAATATCCGTCAAGAGGGAGATTTGGAGTATGGAAAGCTCATAGATCGAATGGCAATGAATGCACTGTTGGATGAAGATATCGAGTTGCTCCAGGCATGCGTAATGAGAGCGAACAGTTGCAACAGAGGCCTCTCTTTGGCCATGAATCCCTACATCATGCCTTTTGTTCCACGTATCTTTACCAATAAGGATCACATAGCTCAATATACACGAAGGGTGTTAGAAGAAGTAGGCGAAGAGACCAGGATCACTCTGTCTGCGCGAGAGGAGTACGAACCCAGCAAGGATAAAATTTGTCTCGCTTACGGCAAAAATAAGGTACAAGGGAAGATTGATCAGTTCATCCGCAAATTGACAGAAGATTGCGATGCCGAATTGTTCATCGGGTGCCCCGTTCGATTTTTGGAAAACAAGAGCCTAGAGGAAGGAGTGGTGAATGGTGCCATTGCTAAGTTAGTGGGGGTCGCTGAAAAGGGTGGACATCCCATCTTTGAATTGAAAAGTGGAAATCAGTACACGCTATCACGATCGAGTTCGACGATCTACCTCGATGATTACACTCCCCGACAACGTCGCGAGATCGACATAGGGCGTATGCGACCGTTACCTGGAAGACCAGTGGCAAAGTTCACGTATAAGCATTATAGAGTCAAGATGGCATTAGCCATGACACCGTATGCCGTCCAAGGTTGTACCCTAGACACTGCCATCGTCCACCCCAACGTGGACTTCAAAAACGAATATACGACGATCGAAGCCCTTTTGGTATCACTGAGTCGACTCCGCTCCAGTGGCATTCACAGTCCCGGTCGAACGGAAACGATACGCGCCATCCCAAAACCAACGCTGAGTTTGAATACTTCCGACGACGGTACACCGCAACCGCGCGGATTGTATTTGACGCGATTCGTTCCTTTTGACTACTACGTGAATCCAAAAGTCAGAAGCTACTTAGACAATATCAAAGAGCGGCATTCACTACTCCGAAACCATGGAAAGGGTGAGCCCGATGGGGACGTACGGTTACGTTGAGTTCAAAGATGGCCTGGCCATCAAAAGGCCGCACAAAGACATGGACCCCTTTGCCAACAGAGAATTTATTGCTTACAAGCGCATGAAACCTATAATGGACAAACTGTCGGTCGCTCGGTTGTACGAGGTGGGTGTATTGAGGTGTTCGGAACAGTTGTCTTTTGTAGACGCTTTGTTTTTCGAGGACGTCGGTACCGAGCTCGAACAGTGGTTTTTGTCGCAGTGGCTTTTCGACCCTGTGGAGGTATTGCTGCGTCCTCTGCTCTCTACCTTGGAGTACCTGGAAAATATCGGTGTTTTGCACCTCGATGTTCACCCTCGTAACGTATGCGTGCGTCTCGATGGACGCGGACAACTGACGGCCAAACTGATCGATTTTGGCAGGAGCGTCGTGCTAAGAGACGATAACGAATGGGGCTGCCATCCAAAGTATACAGGATATCTGGTAGATCCTCTGACGGGATTGTTCTCGAATCAAGATCATTTGCCCAAACCAGCCGCGAAAGAAGCCACGATGGAAGAACTTTACAACCTTTCTTTATATCGCGATCCCATGGCTCTTGTCGCCGTGGTGGTAAAAGGGCAACAAGAATTTCCATCTGGGTTGACGTTGGGTTCCGCTGACGATGTGTACGCTCTGGGGATGTGTGTCGTTCGCTCGTTGACCATGTTCCTGGACGTGCCCTGGAGAGAGTGGAAAGCGTTACACCAAGTCAAATCCAATGCAGAGTTTAGCGAAAAGTTGCGCGTATTCTGTGACATCGTTCGGCGAAACCCTGCATGGGATTCTTCCTTTTTTTACGATTTACATCTGAGGATTAGACCAAATTCGTCGCGGCCACAGGACGTCAGCGACTTTGAAGCAAGGGCTCGCGCAGTAGAGATACGTCTTCATAGCGTGAGCACGTTATACCCCCATTTTTTTGATCGCCTTACGGAAGTGTACGACGACGCAACAAGTCAATTGATCAGCAAATGCGTCCATCCCGATCGGCATCGTCGGTACAAGAGAGGCTGGAAGAGCGACAAAAAAAGACAAAAATTCGTTCGGCGAGAGTCGATCGACGTCCAAGTGGTCAGAGACAAGAGGGTCATTCACCTGTCTTTGGGGCGTTGTTGGATCATGACGGGAGTCGTGAAGTCGGGCACGGTGAAGTGGTGGACAACAGCACAGGGGGCTATGATGAATGACAAAAGACGAGGAGCCGTTGCTTTGAAGCTGTTTATTGAAAAGTCTATGGAGCTAGAGCCTAGTCTAAAGGGCAAACGCTACCGGGAATGGCCGTTCGATTTTGAGTTGCAGAAAGAAACATGGCTCAGGACGTTGGCCCTGTACGGCCACGAAGAGAACCAGGAGCACCCTGAACGCGATACGGAGCCAGATCCTCTGCCTCGGGCGACCGGCACGAATGAACCAGTAAAAGGATGACACACACGACCAAAATTGCAACCAACGAAAAGGCGACAGCGACTAGGGTCGTGGAATTGGAAGTGCAGGATGGTGAAGGCGAACGGCAATTTGCAGGCGTCGGGAGAGCGTCGTCGCTTGCGCGACGCAATCTCATCAGAACGCGATTATCCAGATATTGCCAGAGGTCCGTGGCGATGGCCGTAGTACCAACGCTGGGACGGTCCAAGCCGGCGACTGGATCTCGCAAGACGACAGCTGACACCTCGTGAAGGTCTTTAAGTATCAAGCGACCTGTTACCAGAAGAGCCACGAATCTCGTCCCTTTGACGTTGGCTCGCAGTCCAGTGAATGTGGGACCGTTCAGTCGTAGCGTCTCGCCCCAACTCGGCGGTGATAAAAGCACGGCGACGGAAGCGGGATTGGTTGCAAAGGTCAAATTCTGCAACGAGGTCTCAGCATCGAGATGCGATTATCGCGGTCTCAGTACGACGGCAGCGGTGCGATCTGCCGTAGGCACATAAGTGACCGATGCCGTCGCATTGATGCATTCACCGTTGTCGAAAGTGATATCCCTGATGAGGAGCCGTTCCGCAGACGAGACGATTAGCGCGCAGTACGTGGGCCCCTGCGGGTCTACCAACACGAAGTCGCGAGTCTTTTGTAGCACGAGTCCTTCGAGGCACATGGGACGGAGCAGTACTCGACGCGTCGAAAGTCGCAGTGCGCGGGAAACGGTGGCTCTCAGATTGCTCTCGGGGCACGCGATGGGATTTCGATCGGGAACCCGTGTGACGATCTCGTCATCTGGGGCTATCCACAGAGTGACGGAGGTGCTAGGATCTAGGGTGAGCGTATCGCCGGCATGTCCGGCGCACGAGTCTGCCTCGCATTTAAACGTTTGTGGTTGCACGCCTATTGCTGCAGATATGACTTGCAATGTAAAGAGTAGGTCGGCGACCGACATGACTTGAATTATATATATGTGTATGTATGTATGTATTACAATAAAATCATAGCATGTCTGAAGAGTCTTGTTTCTTAATGTGTAGCCGCTTCGTGATTTGGAATAAAAGAAATCATTGTTTTTTTAGTACAGAGTTTTATTCATCGATACCATGTTTAGAATAAAATGACATGCCATTGCTAGTTTATTTCTTGCGACTGACTCTTTAGCTGCTACAGGCTCTCATGTGATCGTCGAGTAAATGGCTGGGAAACATCCTTTGGCAAGTAGGGCACTGCAGTTCGTTGGATGCTTGCGCTCTCGGTCTCGAAGGGGGTGCTTGGACAGACTTGCGACATTCTGCTCGAGGTCTGAATGCACCTACTCCAGTCGTGGCCGATGAGTATCCTTGGTGAATCCGATGAGTCAGGTCCAGGTAGTTCTTTTGGAATCGTTCGCACTCGCCTGCCAAGCGGTGATTTTCTTTTTTCATCGCCTCGAGATCACCGGCTGCCTTGAGTTTTTCTTGGCGTTCCTTCTTAAAATCGTCCTCGTAACTCTTGAGGGCCATCTGCGCTAGCTTGAGTTCATCTTGCACTTCTTTCAACTTTGCCTGGAAGTCATCGCGCTGTCTCGTAGTTTGCAAAATGTCCCTCTGAAGTTTGGCCACTTTTTCGCGTTCGCACTCGACTACCTTTTTCAGCGCCTCGGGATCACCTGCTGCCTCGCGTTCCTTCTTAACGTAACTCGTGAGGACCAAATGCGTTTGTTGGAGTTCATCTTGTACCTCTTTCAACTGTGCTTGAAAATCATCGCGCTGTCTAGTAGTTTGAAAAATATCTCCCTGAAGCGACGAGAGTTTTTTACGCAGGCTTTCCACCAGCTTGGCATTTTCTTTCGATTCAGTCGTTGCCTTTTCCAGTTCGCCTCGGAGGAGATCTTGCTCTTCTTCCATTTCTGTCAACTTGTTCCTCAGCATTTCCGTTTCGCCTTCGAGAACCGACTGCTTGTTCTCCAATTCTTTCCCCAAACGATTCGTTTCTCTTTTTGCGTCTTCTAGTTTCGTCATCCCCTCGGCCACTTCTCCATCTTCGACTGTCTCTCGAGCATCTTCATGGCGAGCGTCGCTCTCGTCCTGGCCGGCGTCGCTGGCGTCGTCCCATACACCATTCAAAATGTCTCTGACGTCTGGATTTGCCTCTGCCACGCTGCCAATCGCCTCTTTCAACCGGCCGACGTTCACCACTTTTTCGCCCTTGTCAGAGAGTAGCTTTTCTTTCATAGACTCGTTCTCTGTTACGATAAGTTCGCAAAATACTTGTTTTGCTTCCAGTTGCCTTTGGAGTTTCGTCACCTCCCGAGTCAGACGAGTGTTTTGCTCCTTCAGAGCGTCCATGTCTCTGTCTTGGATGGCGGTCAACAGACGCTTGAGTTCCTTCACTTCCCTTTCTCTGTCATTTCTTTCGCCTCTCAACTTCATGATGATCTCGTGGAGCTCGCCATTTTCCGTGGCCAAATCCACTCCATTTCCGTATTCGTTTGAAATGCGTTCCAAGTTTAATCTAAGTTTGGTATTTTCTCGGGTGAGCGCCTCGAGGATCTTTTTCGATACACCGGGTGTAACGATGGCTCCTTGGGACGATACTCCTTTCTTCTCTAGTATGAGACTCAACTGCGTTATTCTATTCTCGGCTCTTGACAGGGTTTCTTGCGTTCTTTCTAGTTTTTCCGTGACAGAGTTGAGCTCTTCCTTTTTTTCTTGTAGCTGTCGAGCCAGATTTTGGATCCCGACGAGTCGAGTGGACCATTGACTTTTCTCTCTGAGCAGCTCCGCCAGCGTACAACGCATGCGGGTCATCTCCGTCGCCAAGGTCGTCACCTTGCTCGTCTCTGCTTCGTTGTCCATTTTCTTCGGATCTGCTCCGTCTTCCATGCTTCTTCTCACTACAACTAAGAGATCTCGAATCGTTTGCGCGTTTTATGGTGTTGCGATGAACAGACGGGACTTTCCCTTTGGTGACGTCACATCCACGTTGTTCTATAGTTCGTTTTTAGCCCATCCACGTCATAAGATGAAGTTTTTTCTCTTTTCCCTGGGACTTTTCGAGGGGAAATATACCGCGTCAAGAGAGGAAGTAGGATAATAGTTCCTTTTTTTGTTTGGGTGGAGGGTGGATTATGTTTCGTTTCGTCATTTGACGGACGGGACATTTCGTGAGAAATATACCGCGTCACTAGAATTTTCCCCTTTTTTTGTTTTCCTTTTGGGTGGAGAGGATTATTTTTCCTTTTCGTCATTGAAAAAATAAGATATAAATAAAAAAAATAAAAAAATCGCATGTCGAATGCTTTTGAGACTTTTCGGTGGACGTGAACTTGAATAAATGGTCTCTGGCAGAGTACGTGAGTGAAGCCGATATAATATGACACGATTACACCCACATTAGTCATGCGCGGGTTTGAGGAGGCTGGAATATCTATAACCATGGCAACCAAAAATATGGCTAAAAATAAAATCATATGACCCCCATGACCTTCCAAAATAACCCATTTAGGCTCCGCCCCCAGCGTGTCACGCGTGACGTAGATGCAGTTGACAAAAGGGAGGGGTAGGCCGGGAAGCAATTTGCGCGTGACATCTTAAATTGTCAACTTTTACCGTGGGAGGGGGAAGTAAAGTGACGAAACTTCATAGACCAATCAAATCGCTGCATTTGATCACGTGACACTAAGACCCCGCCCACATTAACTCTCTAACTCTCCGCTCTCGACCAATAGGATTGAGGGATAGAGAGGTTAAACATCAAGCTAAAGAAAGAGAGGCCACCGCCAGTGATACCCCTGTTCGAAAACTGCCTCAAGAAGAAATTGAAAGTGCCGCCACCTAGGGAAGATTTTCCGGCTGCAGACGTTTATCAGAACCGAGTCTCTTTACTGAAAAAAATCTACAAGGTAAACCTAGAGATTTCTCAAGTTTAAATAGAGAAATACGACTTGCCCGTACTATTCAACTCGAAGAAGTCGTTGGTGTGTTTCCAAGTTAAAAAGCACCCAACTTAGCACACTACTGAAAAATCATGATCATCAGCAGCAAACTTAGTGAATTATCAGATTTAAAACTTCCTTTCTATTTTTCTTTAATTTTAAGTGGTTACATTGCAGTTGTCATTTTCAAATTTTAAAATATACAGGTAGTAGTCTATTTGCCAAAAGACTTTGAATTTGGAAGTTCAAAAATTTTGCGAAATATCCACATTTCGCTTTTGGTTGCCTGTGTTTTTGCGATATTGCCTTCAAAACGATCGAAACGCAGTTTCAGACAACCTAGTTTCCCTCCTCCCCTCTAGAGACTTGCTCCTCCGGCCTCGTTTAGTCCGTCTCCTCGTTGGATCGCACCTCCCCGTAAAAAAACCTGGCTACGGGCCCGATTAATTGATACGAAGTCAGTGTCACATAAAACTGCTTAACTCTTTTAAATCCGCTTTGGTCGTTTTGGTCTATAAGGAGCTATGAGTATTATCCTTCCATTTAAGCTACTAAGATGATAATTAGCAAAATAAGCGAGGATAGATCTTTCCACTGGTGCCTCATTTAGCAAATTTTGACCAATCCTGACAGAGTTACAGACAAAAAACAAGCAATATTTGGCGAAAAATTCCACTGCCAATTTTGCTATTTACCTACTACTCGTTTCAGGCTATTAAAATTTGTCTTTTCTTGGAAAGAAAATCAGCCAAAATTCAGGATGAAAGAAAGACGATAAGGTGGGCAACAAAACTGGCTAAGAAAAGAAAGGCAAAGGGAAAAAGAGGAGAGCGAGAAAAAAGATCGAAGTAGATTTGCCATGTGCGAAAAACAAAAAAGCTGCTTAATTACATCCAATTAGCAGAAAATTTATATGTTCTTATTAGTGTTGGAAATCTCTTTTATAGCCATTTCTATTCTAACTCACTGCTAACTGGCCGAAAAACTGTTCATAAAAGAAGATTTGGTTAAAAATGCAGTTTTTCCCTACGAATTGGCTGATATATAGCAAAGGGTTAAAAAAAAAAATGAACAATTGTTTAATTCTTTTCTTTTCGGGTCACTTTATCATTCGCCAGTTCCCTGTATATTTGTGCCGTTTTTTATTTTTAAAAAGTTGTGTCTTGTACCATTCTAAACAGTTGAACTAATTTTAATTTAACAAATAATGAATAAACCTTTTACCACGGGAAATTGGTGCGGTGCAAGTGATCGGTCTTTCCCAATATAAATACTAGATGAGGCTTATCCATGGATACGTCAAAAAGATCAAAGAAAGAGCCCGTAACATTTTAGCGCGGTACTAACTTGGCACGGAGTTTTGCTACCCAAGGCAAGGAAGCCATTTTTTGCTAAATTATCTGAACCTACAAACAACAAATGGTGAAAATTTAACCTTTAGTTATACAATTTAGTTATACCACGCTAAACATGTACCATGTTGTTATGTGTAACCACACTTAATATTTCCTGACTTGCTCTTAGGTCCTGTCCACATCTACCTGCATGTTTTTGAAAACGGAGATTTTTTCTCCCTTTTAGCCGTTTTAGCACACTGAAACAGTGCCACCGAAAACGCAGGTTTTCGTAAACGGTCCCACGTGGAATTTAAAAAAATAAAACAAAAAAACGCTGGCTTACTGTTTTCGTGTGGACTGACGAAAACGGAGGTTTCGTTTAATACGATGATGTCATACGTCATACAGCGCATGTCCTGTAAGAGATTCTATCCTACCATCGTTTTAGCGTTTTCGTGTGAACGTGCGAGATGATTTGTAAACACTATCTCTGGATGCGAACTTTTTTGAAAACGGACAGAATGGCTCCGTTTTCGATATATCCGGACACCTACATGTATGGACAGAGCAGTAACTAACGATGTTTCAAAAACAGTAGTTTCAGTCACAGATACTCTGTAGTGTAGAGCTGTAGACCATATGCAATGAAATGTACATTCCCTATAACATATACTGTGTGCGACAAAATCTGATACTTACTAGGATTGGACCAAGACTAATAAATTAAAAAAAGGCAAATGAAAAGTTATTAAGTAGTTCAGCCAGATATAAAAGTAGCAGTGGTTGTAACAAAAACTTGTTTTCATCTGATGTCTCTTGCCAGGTACCATAATTGCCTTTTTAAGATAAATATCCAACAGGACTGGCAACAGGTACGGTTACATAGTACACTTTTACCGTGATAAATAAACGTTTTCCCACGAGACATTTGGTGTCGGAAGACTGTGCGACCGGTCTTTTCCAAGAAAAATTTGCAATGGGGAATACTCCCAATGGGGTACTGATGATGAGTAAAAAAAGGCATAGAAAAACCCTACGAAATTTAAACGGGTTACATAACAATTTTTTTTGTTGTTGTTGTTGTTTTGGCCATTCATGATGCTTTTATATTTGGCATCAACACGAAACCGCAAAAAAATCCCCCACTTCCAGAGACTTCTCTCCGTTGCTTTGAAAATTAACTATAATGATGAAGAAGATTTCTCGCTAACAGGTACCGCGCAGAGGGAGGGGCTGGGGTCTGGGCCCACCTTTTTGCAAGAATAAAAATAAATTTAACAAAAAATAATTTAACAAAAGTAACGGAGTGAAAAATAGCAAAAAATCGTTAATTCGAAAGTGACCAGAGTTACTGGCAAAGACAAACGATCAGATAAATAGACAGAATGAAGCATTGTGGCAAACAGAATCGCGCATTTCAATCGAAGTGGTTTTCGGAATTTCCCGGGCTACGCTATAATGAGCAAAGCGATTCTGTGTTGTGTTTCATTTGCATGCAACAAAATGCAAAGAATCCAGGACCTCCAACCAAAGGCTTATCCTACTCACTGTCATGACACTCACTCAGCTTAAGTGCAAAGGACACCACGAAAAACTGTAAGTTGTTATCAGACACTATGGAAACAGCAAAAGAAATCGTTTCCGTCATAAAGTTTTCACCAAAACGAGAAAATCTCCTGGGGGAAATAAAGGAAAACCTAGAAGGCCCTGAATCTGAAGCCAAGGGCATACTTGGCCTTTGCCCCACTAGATGGACAGTACGCGCAAGCTGTTTTCAGCGAATCCTAGACAAGGAGTGGACAATTTCCCTTGATGAGAAACTCCAGTCCAATATACGTGGAAGGATCATTGGATGCCAAGCGCAAATTAACACTTTTGACTTCTTTTTCGGGTTGAATTTAGGACAGCGGCTGTTTTTTCACACAGATAACTTATCAAGAACCTTACAGCAAACAAAGATGTCAGCTCTAAGTGGCAAACGAGTAGCTTGTCTTACAAAAGACGTTCTGCAGAAGATGCGAAACGATACGAGCTTCAGGTCATTTTATGATGTAGTTTTACTGAAAAGTAAAAGCCATCCCTCCATGAGTGGACCGATGTTACGAAGGAGAACTCGCGCGCCAAGAAGAATTGAAATTGGCACTGGAGAGCCAATATATCCTGCGACCGCACAAGACTATTACAGGCGAATATACTTTGAAGCTATTGACTTGATGATGAACGCTATTGACGAGCGGTTTGACCAGCCAAGCTTTGATACGTATGCAAAGATGGAGTCTCTCTTAATTAAGACCCTCAATTCGCAGGACAAATCCGAAGAGCTAAAGTTTATGGAAAAACTGTTCAACGATGTTGTTAATATTTCAGTGTTAACCGCCCAGATGGAAATTTTACAAGTGCTCCTGAAGAATGGTGATTATTTTTGTTTTGACGACATCATAGTAAAAATTAAAGAGCTACCCAAGCCAGAACGGGAAATGATAAAAGATGTTATTACGTTATGTAAGCTGATTGTCGTAAATCCAGCAACCAGCTCAGTGCAGCCGGTGAAAGATCGTTTTCGACTGCCCGGAGGCTAAAAACATGGCTCCGTTCAAGAATGAACCAGGAACGATTTAGTAACCTGACAGTTTTAAACATACACAAAAAAAGAACGGACAGGCTTTCCACCATTGACATAGCAAACGAATTTACCGAACGCAACATAAAACAGAAAGCGTAATTTTGTCACTTTTCGAGTAAATGATGTACAGTAACTTTAATATCATTCACTAAATTATTTTCAGTTACCGTTTTGTTTTGCCGGGTAAATATTTTGAATGAATAATTAAACAATTATTGAACTCGGCTTTCGTATGATATGAAGATATACAGATCTCGGAGGGTGTTATCCACCGGGCTCAAGCCTTCGGCTTTGGCGGATAACCCCCTCGTTCTGCGTAACTCTTCATATCATACTCGGCCTCGTGCAATAATTGCTCAGTAATCATACAGCCTTGAGTTCAAAGCAGCTCAAGCAAAATCGTTGGATTTCTGGCTTATTTATAGTAATTAAAGGTTAATATCAGTAGTATAACATAACAATCTATGATATTTCAAGTTAGTGATGGTGAATTTTCAGACCCGATAGCAACATCACTGACGATGGTGGTAAAAAATCAATAGTTTTATCGTTATTCGCATTCTCCGTCACTTTAGAGAAACTGAATAGAAATCCACAAGCATGCCCCCCCCCCCCCGGCCCAAAAAAAAATTTTTTTCACGCATTCTTTCTTTCTTTCTTCTTTCCCACTCGAAAACTTGCTGCGCGGTCCCTGGCTAGGAAAACGTTATAGGTAATTTAGTAAAAAATGTGTTGTATTCATGGCAGATTTTGAACTGGGTTTCAACAAGGGAATCTAAGCTTAAGATAGATACAAAATATTTTTTACGATACACCTATAATAAATTATCTGGACGATCAAGTTAGTGTTTAATCAATAAATTAATTAATTAATGAAAAAGATGATACTGAAAAATTCCTGAAATTTTCAATGTATTCACCAGAGGTATACAAAAGAAAGTATGCATCCTATGCCAATTTAATCTGTGTGCGATTAAGTCTGTTATGTAATCAGATACTCACCACCCCAAGACTTGTCAGTGTATCCACCAAATATGTAACTACCGACTTGGATGATGGTTACAGTGGGTCCCTTTCCATCACAGTTAGTGTGGAATGTTGATGCTGCCCAACCATCTGTCTTAGCGTGCCAACACCTCACAAACCTGCTGCGACCTGGACTCCGAAGGACTGGGTCTAAATAGGAATTCAACTGGTCAGAGTACTTGCTGCCAAGGCTGTCAAGAATGGTGGATAAGCTGAGAGCATCTGAAGAAACGTAAAAGTGTTTTTAACTTTTTAGCAATCAAGCACTATACATAACAAGTTCTCAATCAAATTTCTATCTCGTACTATGTAGGTAGATATAATCGGGCGTACCATGGTAACGCTGTGAACCGACCATTTAAAAAATATATATATCATATGTTCATTAAACTCTTTATTGGGTATTTCAATTTTTTCTATTTTCAAATTTTACCTAGGGCCCGACGTTTTATTCGCATTCTTACGTGTCCGGTTTAGTCCTTCCGCCCTTCTTAACCTTCGTTCCCGCTTTTGTTATCCCTTTAAAAAAACGAGTCCCTTACAATATCATATACTACAGGAGCCTATTGTCATGGGATCCTGTAAAATATTACACCCTTTTATTTATTCTTAATCCTTTCTGTGGCAGGTAGTCAAACGAATTATTGCCGCTTCGATTAGATTTTTTCCTTTATTCTAAAATCTCTCACCTTCCTCCTAATATAATTTTCTATTTATGTCATTTTTGTTGTTGTTTGACGATTTTTAGTATATCTACTGTGTTTCTAGGATTTGAACACAAACTTGGGGTAATTAAATGGTCTTTATATGGTTTGGTTTCGTCTTTTTGAATATATAATAATAGTTTGTACTCAATTTTAAAGTGTATCCAAGTTGAAATACCTTTCTGAACCTCAGTATAAGTTACAGCTTCCGCCTTTAACACCCCTGACACAGATATAATATCCTTTATCGTTCATTGTTATGTCTCTTATCACTAGCGAGCCATTAATCTGCTGGCTCCGCCCAACTGGCAGTTGACCTCCTTGTTTCTTCCACCTGGTGACTGGTTTTGGATCCGCCGAAGCTCTACAGTTAATCCTCAAAGTTCCTCTTAGCAACACAACAACTTTTGCAGGTGGCTTAACAATAAAACGAGGAAGCGAGGCAACAACTAAGAGAGTTTTCTTTTCAACGCGTCCTAACAGGTTTGATGCTGAACAGAAGTAAAAGTCAGAGTCCTCTTTCCGGACATGTAGAATTTGCAATGCACTGTTATTGTACTTCAACCTTCCCTGGGGTAACTGACCCGATGACTTTCTCCAAGAGATCACTGGTGTTGGGTACCCAGTCACGTGACAAATAGGAAGGGTGTAACTGTTTCCTTTGATGGCGTAATGAGGTCCCGGATGGAGAGAAATGCGCGGATGAGCTGCAAGGAAAAATGCTTTGGTGAAATTTGAAAACAACAATCAGCATCCCATGAAAAGAGATAATAAAAAATTAATTTTGTCATTGAGCGTTATTATGGTGGGGCCATGTTTCTCAGTTTGCCCTTTATTCAGATTTTTTTTTCCTATGGAAAGGTCTCAAAAAAAGCCTGCCCATGGAAGCTATATTCACCATAAACCGATACTCGTCCCAAGACAAGACAAAATTTTCCTTCTTTAACAATAAAAGTGAAAAAATGCTGTTTGGCTGGTTATGAAAGAGGAAATATCAGCCCCATTTTTCTCTGATGCCAATTTACCTAATTGCAGTGCCACCTAACTGGTGGTCAATATCAACAATGAAATCGTTCTTTCAAATAACAAATACGGTAGAACCTCGATAACTCGACTTCCCCGCTGAACCGAAATAAATTTCCTTTCCTTTGATCACAATTTCACTGATATTTACTCCTATAACTCAAATTTCCTGCTAACTCGAAAAGTTTTTTTCCTTTTCCCTTCAGAGTTCAAGTTACCAGGGTTCTGCTGTAGATTAATTTTTCAGCACTTAAAAGTGTCTGAGGTTCAACTATTTATGAATGCATTTGCATAATATTTGAATAATTTATAAATGCCCAAGATGACTTAGCATTCCGAATCACCCGAGTTACAGCAAACTTACCATTCACCACAAGTTGTACCAGAGCATGCACCTTTCCTAAAATGTTGACCGCCGAACAGTTATATTTTCCTGCGTCATTTACAGCCACATTTTTTAATACCAGCTTTCCTCCTGATACCGTTGAAGGACTTATTTGTGACTGACTGTTTAGTTTACTCCATTTTATTGCAGCTTTAGGATTAGCACTTGCTGAACACTGAAACGAAGCTGATCCACCTTCGTTAACTGTCAGCGTTTTAGGGGACACGGCAACAACAGGAGCTGAAATCGATTCACCAGGTTCTCCTTTAGCTCCCGGCATGCCTGCAGGTCCTATGTCTCCTTTTTGTCCCTTGACACCAACATCTCCCTTCGGACCTGCTGGTCCAATGATACCTTGCTTACCGCTCTTTCCAGGCAATCCCATAATACCTTGATCTCCTTTCTGACCTCTTTTGCCTCGGGATTCTTTCTCTCCGCTAGAACCTGGTGGACCGGGAGGGCATGGGAGACACGTGCCACTTTGTGATAGTGACTGATGCTGTTTCAACTCCAACAAAATTTTAAGAATTTTCTTCTCCGTCTTGTTCTTGATATTTTTAGCACTGTGTCTTTTCGTCCGTTGCTTAGTGGAATAAAGGTCTAAAAAATGCAAGACAAATCTGTCACATTTGGTCACCAAAACAAAGTCAAGCACCAAACAATTTACTGAACAATACCAAGATTTCTTAGTTCTAACATTTCTTAGTTCTAAGGCAAGTGATTTAGATGTTTTTTCCCTAATTTTCTGCATATTACTTCCCCTTTCCGTTACACTAAGCAATTATTGTTTTTTTAAGTATAATTGTCTGTTAGAACCAAGATATAACACCTGGTTTTCTTACGAAGCTTGACGATAAGCCGGCCAAAAAAACGTTTTTCCCATCATTCTGGGCTACACTCTTCACACTTGGGGCTCGGGAACCAGTGCCTGGTCATTGGTACAAAAGCGTTGTTGTGTTCACACCTTGACTACCCGAAATGTGACTGTGTGCATACTGTAGTTACTCCATCTCGCCCAGTCAGAAGCAGTTTTGAGAAATGAGCTTAGCAAAGCAGTGGGCTGCCCCAGAACGAAAACTGTGTGCACACAGGGACCCACCCACAGGTGCCCACTGGGTGTGCAAGGTCTCGACCCTTTAGTCGGGCACCGGCATAGTGCCCGAATTCCAGCGTGGTTACTTGAAAAGAAGGTGTGTTTACATTAGTACCCTGCGAGTACGAAATATTCCGTGACACGGCACAACGGAGTGAGAAATAAATACCATGAGAGCTATCACGATTATAACGTCGAGTTTTCTTATCCTGGAACCTGTTTCTTGAAAGTCCTGGCCCCAACTGTTCAAACATTAGAAAAAGCTATACACCAGATAAATCACTATCTAGCAGACAAGTATCATGGCCTTAACTGAGGCAGACGTCGAATTTTCTATGAGGTTAACTCACCAAGTTTGGTTCATCTCATGAAAAGTTCGACACTAGCCCTAGGCCTTACCGGTAAGGCAGGTTATCTTGGTTTATTATGTACTAAGGGGGCGGGCGTCGGGATTTACTACTCCCAAACCGTCCCCGCCCCTTCTGGCTTGGGCGGAACGAAGGTGGTGTGTCATCTTTTGCTATCTGCGAAATGTTACAAAGGCTGCCTTCAAATGCTAAAAGGGTAGTTTATGGCTCAGATCTTGTTCTGAATTATTAACTTTTCACTACTAAACCAGCTTAAATTCGCCACAAGGAACAGCTGTCCTGTGTTGTCATCAGTTTGATTGTTTGGGAATAACATAAATAGTCCACAGGTGCAGCTCGTGTGAAACAGATAAATTCGGGCCAGAGTTATAAAAACGCTTCAGTACTTACCTGGAAAAAATGTGGGGAAAATGTAGTACTGTAACTCTCGATGCTAAGTCAAATTTTCTCTTTGTGTCACAAGCAATTAAAAAAAACAATTTGGAATGAGAATGTAATCGTTGGAAATGAGTCACTTAGGGCTGTTTTCCATGGTCTCTTTTAGTTGTTGATTTTCTTTAAAAATTTCCCCTTTCTTTAAGGGAAGAACAAAAAACTTTTCCATGCAATAGAGTGACTAAAAACAGCTCAAGAAAAGAAAAACAAATATCTTACAAATAAAGAACACCCGGAATCAACACCGCAGACAAGCGCTCAACTGGTTGTTGTTGTTCTCATACAAAAACGTTCTTGTTGCTTCGACCATGAGTGAAGGCTGAAGTTGCAAAAAGAACATAGAAATAGATAGGCTTCTCAGGGTCGCGTACCATTCAGCAAAAAATACTGAAAATTCCAGATGGTAGGTTAATGGTAAGGTCATTTGTCAGAAATCCCAACTGAAAAATGAGGACAATGCTTTCTCTGTCTCTCGTTTTTTCCCCATTTGTCGGTTCCAGCCTCACACAAAACTCATTTGTACCTTATTTGGATTCAGACCATTACAGAAATGCCAAATCTGGGTGAACTGGAAAAAGAATGGCTTGACATTATGGTACTGGCTATCCAGGGTTTGAAATCAAGTTTTTCTTTAAAGGGCCAACTGGTGACTAATAACGGGAAAATTTCGGACGCCAGACCATTAATTTTGGTAACCAGCTTTATGCATTATATCTCTTGCTTGACAAGAAAAACAAAAGCAAAAAAATTTTTAATAATGTTGCTTTCCAAGAATGGAACGTCGTGGTCTGTTTTCATTATAATTTCCTTAGTTATTCGAAATACAGATAGCTGGAGCAGAAACCATTCATTGGTGTTCATCACCAGCGAAATACGGGTCCTTTATTGTAGCTTACACATCTTTGCACTCAACTTCTGGTTGCAGTGGTGACCAGTGAATGGTAATTTCAAAGCCCTGTTACTCCAACCTGATTTAGTGTCAAATGGTGAGTCTCCCAACATTATTCAAGCTGGAATTAGACTCTCTTTGGAGGATTTCACTATAAATATTGGAAATGGTGACCAAACAACTCAAGCCAGAGCTCAAAAATGGTTTTTTTTGTTTTCTTTCTTGCAAAAATTGCCAGTAGGGAAAGAGTTATGCATTTTTTCTGTTCTGACACCACCTTCAAACCAAGGTCATCAGGAGATAGATATCGTACATTAGGATAGCCGAATATTTAAAATACAGCATATTCAGAGGCACAACACCAGACCTGAAGAATAGAGGAATGGAATGAGTTCTGCCGTCAGAAAAGTACATTGAACAGTGTCATGTTCATTTGCTCCTACGTGTGTAGAAGCAGTGACCTTTTGTTTTCCAACACAAACAAGGTGCATTCACATAACAGTCACTATAAAGTATGTTGATAAAAAGGAGGGATTCATTGACTAAGTAGCAAAAATATAAAGCCAAAACTGTCTGATTGGCTTATTGAACATATCACATGTATGAGAGTTAGACACTTTCCCAGCCATATCCACTGTTTTGAGACACTCGTCTACTTTAAGTTCAGTTTCCTAGTAAACATTAGCAAAGACTACACAAAAACACACCACTACAAAGGTCTGTCTCTAAGAGCCGGGGCCAAGGATTTTCCCCGGATGCTACGTGTTCAAGCGTGAGCTCCGGCTACTCTTATAGGAAACAAAAGGATACTACAACCCAAAGAACTTCCTAGCTGTACAATTCCCCTCCTACTAATTGCATTTACCCGGCAACTTGGAATTTTAGCGACAACCCTGATACAGAAAGAAAAACCACTGACATTTGAGACTGATCACTTAGGAAATGACTAAAGCGAAAACAATGAAGATGATAATCGAACTAGAGATTTCGAAATAATTCACAGAGTATTTGGGTATGCGGGTACTTAGTGTACTTGGTGCATTTTGGTGCCTTAGGGTCATGAACGTGCCTACCCTACAATGCATATATAGTTCCGAATAGCTCTTGGACAAGGCGTAGCACCCGTGAGCCCCTCATGTCAGGGTCACGGCACTGTTGCCTGGCAGTCACGTTTTTGTTTCCTAAGGGAGACAACCCCTACAGAAAACGAGTCCACCACTGGACGGTCTGGCGCTCCTCCAGCATTGCTTGCTGGGATTTGTCTTAATGAGCCTAGCTATTGAAACATTGATTTAATGAACACTGTAATTTTCCTTACTTACCGGCTCGGTCGGCGCCCGGATAAACAAGGGCAGCGTCCCTTAAAGCTCCTTAACAGTGGGCAACCAGGCTAGAGATGATAAGTCAGTTACAAGAAGACTCCTTAGCTGCAAGATAGACAATCTGGTGTCAACGTTTAATATCCGTTCACTCAGCTCCAATGAGAAGATTGGAGAGCTAACCGCGCTGGCAGAGGGGAAAGGAATATTTGTTGTTTGTCTGCAGGAACATCGGAAATTTCATGATAGTGGGGACGTGCAGAATACTGATGTCGGCAAAGGCCGGATCTTGGCCACTTCCTCGTACTGGAGGAATTCCGTGAACAGTTACGTGGGAGAAGTGGGTATGCTACTAAGCCCCTCTGCTTACAACTACCTAGAGGACAATGTTGTGGTAGTGAATAGCCGGATCCTGGTGGCAGACCTCAGTGGCAACCCTGCTACTACTATTATATGCTACTACAGTTCAACAAACTGCTCGGATGACAACTATGCTCTAGACTTCTACAACACACTCTCTGAAGTAATAAGGAAGCTACTTGGATGTAAGACCATATGTGGCGATATGAACGACAAATCAGTCCCCTAGAATTCGATGGGTTTAGCTTTGGAAAAAAGACGAATAGAAAGGGTCAGTTTACGTTGGATATGGCTACTGCAAGTGAGCTTATAATTTGTGACACACGCTTCCAAAAGAGCGATGGAAAGTTGTGGACGTTCATGTACCCAAGTGGTAAACGAGGTAAACCACCATGCCAATTATAAATGTAGGGTAACCTAATTTCAAAGATACAGTATTTTTTTTTCCAGAATAATAGCGAGGGGGATGTTTGCTTGCGGGACACTAGACTGTTCACTGTCCCTTATCTTTCCGTAAGATCGTCTAGATGTGCGGCCTTCTTGGGTCCTCTACCCCAAAAGTAGATTTCATAGTCATCCCCAGGGTAAACCAGGTACATTTGAAACCAAGATAGCCACCTGTTAGAGAATTCGCTTGATCCCGACGATTTTAAGGTAAAACAGAGGACTGTGAACAGTCTAGCGGGCCTCCTGCCAGCAAGCACACTCCACCCCCATCCCCAGCCCCACCCTGAGTCAAGGAGCTTTATGAGACCTGAAAACAGGTACTCGTCGGTTTAGTACCACGGGCTACCAGAAATATGAAATATTTTTTTAACAATAATAATAAATGCAAACATAAACGACAAACATAAAACAAGACAAAGTGAAAGCTCATAGCGACAACCAACTGTTTTATAGATGCTAAACTGAATGGACAGGGGCCTAGTCCTGGAAAACTAAAAAGTTGCTATTGTTAATGCACTAGGCACTTATGCATGCATGATTCTTGATTTTGTAGCTTCTCAACGAAAACAATAAATATAATAGAATACTCTATTGGTAAGATAATTTCCTGCCTTTCAATTTTAGTCAGACTAGTAAAAAATGTTTTCGCGGCGTAACGATTGCAGATATAGGAATGCTTAACAAGCGCCATCGTGCGATATCAGTTTTTTGTACACAGCGAAGACGACTCGGTCGGCGGATTAAGCGCTGTAAACAGGTACACCTGTAGTATAAATGAGTTTGGCTTAAAGGGTTTCTTTTCTTAAATGATGTTTTATTGCGTTAGGAGTCACAAAAAGTTGAAAATACTTGATGTACATTGATGAATTATTGTGTTATTGCGGCTTTGCATTGAGTCCTTCTATCGTGTATTGTAAACAGGCATAATAGAAAATAGATAAATCGCTTAAATCACAACATATTTTTATATTTCTATGTTTCTGGCCATTCCCTTTGTTGTTCTGAAAAGATATTTTGATTAGAAGATGTGGGAATTTTGCACAGTGCTAGGATGAAATTTTTGAGCCCTTCCCGCCTAAGGCAAAGTGAGTGTAAATCAAAAAATATGTAGTGGATATCAGTTCCTTTTGCAGGACCAAAATTGTTTTTTACATCATTTAAGGACCAATTTAATCCTAGGAAGTGAAAAAAGTCGTTGAAAGTGCAAAACTTTGAAGTGGTAAACTCGACAATATGCGTTATTTTTACTCTTTGTCACTGCAAAAATTTGGCCGCCGGGCGCTGAAATGATTTTCCTCCCGAAAAATTTTATTCTGAAATATTTCCAAAAACTAATGGGGTTTCAATTACTTTTGGACTAAGATGTATTCATGGGAAAAGTTTAAAGAAACCGTTGGCATCCCGGCGCTGAAATGATTTTCCTCCCGAAAAATTTTATTCTGAAATATTTCCAAAAACTAATGCGGTTTCAATTACTTTTGGACTAAGATGTATTCATGGGAAAAGTTTAAAGAAAATTGATTTTACGACCCGAAACGCAGTGGACCGGTTTTAGGGAGAGTCCCTCTTAAACTGGTGGTAAATTCACCAACACACCTAAGAAAGTAGATTTAATTGTGTGGCGAATATTCCAAAGCAGCGCTACAAAGCCTAAGATAACCATGAACCGAACACTCTTCTGGAAAATTTTTTGAATGGACCTTTATGCTTAGCCAATTTTAGGCTTCTGTTATTTATCGCAAAAAGCACTGTACCAACAAGCTAGCCCAAAATTAGCGCGAAGTAACATCTGAACAATTATTTAAGGCAATAAACCTATATTCTCCACCTTCGGAAGTTTATGCAGTGCACTGTTCCTACAATCGAACAAGAGCATTTTTTTGTTATGCGAATAGTTTCATGTATTATAATTTTCACCTTAATTCCTCACAGGTCCGTCTACCTACTTCACTTGGAAAATGTTCCAAGGTCCCAAATTTTGACAATGATTTTAACCATTTAATGAAAATTTACACAAGTGATTTTTAATTTTATACCATGTTTGTATCATTCTTTGTCTCTTTATTTTTCGGACTACTGTTTCTCGGTAAAGGAGTAGCTAAAGACTCATGGTCAGCATAAAAAATATTAGACCACTACTGCAGCCCAATACATGCCTAGTATGTACGCGTCTTGTCTGTTCTTAAGGTAGGTTTTGAGTGGAAATGACATCAAGGTTAACAGTTTTTCTACATATCTGAATCTCAAAAGTGGCCGTACGTCCTTTAGAAAGTTAATTGAATTCATTTTTTTATGCTGGGATGTAAGACCCCTGGTGGCTTTTTATTTGTTATGTTTGACTTCATCATACCTATTTTAGAACAATTAGAATTAGGGTATCTAAAAGATAGTAATGCTGCGGCACATTCTGTTGATACTGGCATTAGTTAGGCAGTGGGACTTGAAAGCATCGAAAATGACATTGAATGTCCTATTTACATGTCGGAAAGTACTAGAATAATTACTATCAGTCTATAGAAAGAACTCGTGGAAACGTTGTTTAGAAAATGATCAAGTGGTTATCAACTCTGGTTTTCCCACAGTAAATTGTAGGAAATGATAGAAATTCAGATTGTTTATCCATATCTTTAATATACAGTGTACTATCTTTTCTCTAGAAACACGATACTTTTCTTGCTGTTTATTGCACTTTATTAAGTAACAGTTATTTAGCTATATATTTATAGAAAACAACAACACAAAAAACGGGAAAAAAAGAAAGAAGGAGAAAAAGAGGTCGGTAGGACTCTAACCCGGCACCATCGGTTCGACGCGAATACACCTAACCACTACACCACAGAGACTGATTACGTAAACTTGAAAAAAGTCTTTAATTTAGTGCCTTTTGATCTCCAGCCGCATTAATCGAGCTATTAACAGTAAAAACACAATGTAAGCGCATATTCCATGGCAATGAATGAATGAAAGAACATAATTATGCTTTTCAAAACGCCGATACACGTCCTCGTCTGCAACGTAGGACACAAAACATATGTTTTGTTATCTTGATTTCCGCTGTTATTTTGAAGCGAATGGTCAAAATCACATCCATTTTCGGCTCATACAGGTTTCTTAAGAATAGCATGGCATGACTTTTTCCCATTTTCACATCACCTTCTAGCAAGCTGGAATTTGTATCTCCCCCGTGTTGCGGAGTCGAAGAGCAAATGCTCATCTTCTCGTCAGGTTTAACACCTGGACGAGTCAAAGGCTCTTGAATTGAAATCCAATCCCCAAGTTAATCATCGTACTCATCTGAAAGACTCCTGTGTGTCTTAAATTTGGTAAGACCTCTAACAGTGCTGTAGAAAATTTGCTACAAAGAAAACTCCGAGTCTAGCCAGCGAACGATGAGAACTTCCCCGTGTTTTTATTTGAGTTGTTCGTGACCCAATGCACTCTGGTTAAATGCAATGCATTGTGGTAAAAAGTGATGAATTCGAGAATTCGTTGCCCCTTATATATTTCCCTTAAATCCTGATTATGTTGCTGCTCGCTCCCTACGGTCGCTCCGCAGCAATAAGGCGATTTTGTTATTTTCAGTGCGTGACATTTTGTGTCAAGCTTAACCGTGCCTTGACATCGTGCGATGTGGCGCGTCGGGCACGATTTCTTATTCTCTCCTTTATCGAAACGCATCGAAACAAAGAACAAAGTGAAAAGGATAGAAAACTTAATAGATTTCTAGGCATTAAAGTAGTTATAATGGCTAAAATTGCTCTTTAGGAGGAATTTCCACGAGTAACCACGATGAGTATGAAAGAAAATAATCTAATTATCTTTTAAGAAGAAAGTTGGTTACTCGTGGTTACTCGTGGCCAGTCTCCTCCTGACCTCATAGTTTCTACTGTAAAGTACATTCTTCAAAGACCCTCATGGGTATATGGGCAACGAATTTGCTGCACAGATTTAGCGATGCTATGCAGCTTTGCTGTGCATTAGAAGTTGGAACATTTTTCCTAAAAATTCTCCTGCGCATAGCAATCATGGCTATTTTATCGTCCATCCGACCTTTATCAAATAACCAAACTTCGAATAAACACTTCGAACTTACTAGGGATATATTCAAATACAATATATTGTATGCCATCGATTCCTACCAATCACACTTAGTTACCAGAGGAAAATCAATCATTCGGTACGTGGGTATGCTGCGTAATTACTTGAAATCACTACCGAGTACAAAGATTGTCAAAACTAATTTTCCCTCGAAAAACACAGGAAAGGGATTATATGGGTATCTTATCTATCTTCTGAAAAACGACCCGGTGAATATAGTAATCTCAACTACTTACCGTCTCCTAACCGGTGCTAATAGGACAACAGCACGTAGATTTCGATTCAGACAATCGGCGACAAAATGAGTTGAGACACTTCGCCAAAAAGTAGGCTTTTTGACGTTTTAGGAACTTCAAAAGGAGGAAATATAGCTTTCCTCCCCCATCCCCTCCGTACAATGTTGTGCCCTTGTTCTAGCTACCTGTAGAAAACAACAAACACCCCAACTTTGAACAGAGGGGACAGGGGAGGGGTGCGGATTCTTTTGTTCTCCGAAGTCACCCTATTTAAGTACAATGTCTCAACAATTTTGTCGCCGATTGTAGCCTGCGAATACAGCCGTTTCTCCTTGCTCCTCGCCACTAAGGACGTTTCGTCGGGAGAAAAGTCCCCCAGGCGAAACTTCCCTGGCGGAGAGGAGCTAGGAGAAACGGCTGTATTCGCAGGCTACAGTTTTTCCGGTTCGATGTCAAGTTGAAAAGGAATGGAGAACGATCTCAATGAAATTGCCTCCAGCCCCGCGATTGTTAATTGCCGGGAGACCAAGCTAGTGACAGAAACCTAAACCATAACTGTCACCAAACTGGCTGAGCGGCGAATGATAGAGAAACAGTCACAAAGCAAACCAGCTAAATTATGTTTATCCATTGAACAAAATATAAAATCAGATTAAATAGCTTCTTACCACAAGGCTTCAGTACAAATGGTAAGTGGTAACTTCTCTAACTAATCAATTCTTTTCTTACGAATTTATGACTTTTTTATGGGGATACTAGGAAAAATATATCTCTTATTATTATCTTTTTTTTTTTCGATTTTTTTCATCTGCAGCTCCAATATGACATCCATTTATTTAGCCGTGACACATACCCCACTCAAAAACAATATTACACACGTTATTACTGCGTTTCCCGCGCTATAACATTAGATGTGGAAGCTCCATTTTTCCGAAAAAAATTACCTCTGACATGTAAAGAAATCTTTTCCTAACGTCAATTTCAAACTGATTTTCAAACTAGTGTGGGGGTGTGTTCGAGCAACTCGCTCGTTACATGATGAGTTACCAGGAATCTGATTTACATCTTGGTCTTTATTCTTCTTTGACTTCTGTTAACAATCTTAATCTTCCTACTCTTGTAACTCTTTTCTACTTTTCTACTCTTCTCTACTTGCTTCTACTTACTAGCTCAAGTGTAGTAGTGGTTTTATAGCCAAAGCTGGACATGTTTGGGTTAGCTGACCGGAAGAGTTTCTATTGTATACATGTATCTTATCGCTAACATTGCAGCAGGTTTGCCATTGTTAGGGAATAGGTAAGCCTACGCACAGTCGCAAGACTAGTACCAAAGAACCAACCCAAGGTCAGCCCTAACACCACAAACACGACTACCTGTAAAAAAACTAACATCTGACAATGCCAAGCGAATAACATTCCTAATATGGCAATAAGTAAATTCGCAAGCTAAGCATAAATTCAAGTACAGTAAAAACAAAAGATAAAAACAGGAAAACAGTACGTGGACAAAACAAGACTTAAAAGATAAGATAGATCCGTCTTAAAAATAATTTTCAAAATACTTCACAACACTAGATAAGGCTTGCTTAAGTGCAAATCGGAAGGACTTATTTTCAACGTCGCAAAGATTAGCTTCCCTCCGCGCAGGCGTTTTTAGGGAAGTCGTATTCTTTCCCTTCCCACGTCTCCCTTAAAAGCGTCTGTGTGGGAGGCCACGTGGAGATAGGACAATAGCTAATAATTGTCAAATTAAATGGCTTAAAATTGTAAGTGAAAACATTCAAGAACAGCTGAATAATAGATTGATTTTGAGCTTTGCTTAAAATGCTTAAATTGACGCGTAGGATTATAGTTATTAGTTGGCCATATCATATTCTAGTTTATAATTAACGTAAGGCTATATATACAGCCTTACACGTAGTAGAGGCCATTTATTTAGTTTCAATGAGTTATTGAAGCAAAGTCTGAGGCATCTTGTATTGTATTGTAAGTAGGCACTAGATCCACCTGAATAATAAACTAGAATTTCATGTAAGAGCTTCAAGGTGATCACTTTCATTTCTAGCCTTGCCAAACAAGGTCCTTGAAAGTTGGCTAAATCAACAAACAAGTTTGCATAAACACACTAAGTTGTTATCTCGTAAAACACTTCAACATCAGTGGGAGTGAAATTGTAGGATCCTGCATAAAATTGACAGGAAGAGTGATATGGAGAGTACCCAGGGGGGAAGGGGTAGGACCAGCCACAGTTGGTGTAGGGATAGCTGTTGTTTCCAGCGTTGCCGGATATGTGCAGGTCGTGTCCTCCACCAAAGGTTGGTCCGTAACCGGACCATGTGTAAATAGCGGTACTGTGATGACCTGGCATGATGTTCACCTTAACAGGAGCGTAGCCATTGATGTTATATAACGAGAACAGGAACGATTTACTGGATGAGACATAGCGACGAGGACCTGTGGAAAACACATGTAAAATTTAGATTACGAGATACGTTCATAAAAATATTGGTCAAAGGCTTCAACGACTAAAGACCAGAGAAAAATAATCACAATGCCCAGCTAAAATATGAAAGCTATAATATGCAAAAAGAGAAAAAATACAAGATCAGTCTTCATTTTGCAGTAACACAAGCTACAAATATATTCTTAGTTCGAGTTTGTTTTTTACCACCAACACGAAAAATCAGACTTACTAAAAACAAATAAACCTCCTACGGGGCTAGTTGCCAATTCAAAATACGGGAAATATTGAAATTAAGTTGTTGCGAGTTTTCTTTTTTCTACTCACTTGTCTTGACACTAGTAATGTAAGTTTAGCTATTGATAAGAAGTCCGTGTCACATAAAAACTGCTTAACTCTTTTGACGTCTACTTTGGTGGTGTTTGGTTCATATAGACCCATGCATGTTATATCTTCGTTAGTGGGCAAGCGTTCTTAACATCAATGGGCAGGTCGATGAGATCTTCCTCGATATTGGGAAGACCTTTGACACTGTTCATCACGAAATGCTCCCCCTTAAGGCAAAATTTTACTGTATATCTGGGAAACTAAACAACTGGCTGCGGGCTTTTCTCACTGGTAGGAGGCAACGTGTGGTGGTAAATGGTGCTTCGTCCAAGTGGGCACCTGAACTATCCGGTGTCCCCCAGGGCACTGTTCTGGGGCCAATTTTGTTCCTTCTCTTTATAAACGGTCAGCAATCGTTAACATCCGTCGAAAGGCCCTTTAATCTTCGGTCGGATTTCGTAAAACGTATAACGTAAGGCTCGCCTCGTGGGATATATTTACCCGCGACTCATGTCTACTTCTGCTTCGATCGTATACTCTGATTTGTCTGATGATCTGATGTTCGTTTCGAGGTCTTGTCTTGCTTTTTCGATCATCCTTCGATTGATTCAAACAAGAAGATGTGACTGTCTCCGTTTAAAGGATGTTTTGAAGTTTCAAGACTCTTCTTACTCCGCGGGGGTAAAGGACCTTTCACGTGGATGTTACTGAATAACATCCTTTGAATGGCCCCAGATCACCAGGCTAGGTGACAATATACATTATCACGTTCCTTATTGAATACATGTACAGTGTAGACTCAGTGTAAAAATCGCCATACTTACGTTTCACATTTGAGGAGAAGGATCAATATTGCTATTTATTTAATAATATTTATTTATTTATTTATTTAGGCTTATTTATCTTATGCTTTGTAATATAATTTAATTAAGGTTGCAAATGAAAATGCACTTTGGTTGGAAGCCATTGATACTATGGAGTCTTTATCTATATGATATCTACAAGTTATTTCTTGGGAAAGGTTGCCCATCAGGTCAATGGATTTGTTCAAGATTTTTTAAAACTTTTCTTTAACAGTACATTAAAATGAATGAATGTTGGAATAAATTTTTTATTCAAATTAAGTGCCCCTCAGAGTTTTGACTGGGCTTCTTGTTGTTTCGTCAAAAATGTCTTTTAAAAACTGAAAGGGGAGGGTCCAGAGAATTTTGAAATGGTATGTTCCCATCGGCATTAGCCCTTCCCTCGCTGTAAAAATCCCCACTCCCTGAGTTCTTTGAGGTTTAGCTAGAATATTAGTTTATAAGTTCACATTAAAGCCTCTTCTGCTGTAATTGCTCCTTCAACTTATTTTGCAGTAAAGGCATGTCATTCTAGAAAGAAAGAAAATGCTCTGTCAGTCGATAAAGTAGAGCAGATGCCATTAATTTCAGGTTGTCTAGAAAACGATGACCTAGAAAACGACGACCCAGAAAAGGATGACCTAGAAAACGACGACCTAAAAAAAACCGCGGGGAGGGGGGGGGGGACTTAATAGAAGTGTGTGAAACGCGCCATCCTCGGACAAAACCAAAATAGCATATTCATAGCAAATCTCAGCGTAATCTTATCAAACGAGCCAAACACCCACGCAAATCGCTCATAGTCGCTAGTTACCCGGGGCTAGTTATAAGTAATGCTAAGGTCAATAGGTTTAATTTGCACGTGCAGCACACTTTTTGGCACATCGTAGTACGTGCGGACGATTCTCTCAGAACCCAAATTTCTTGGATGCATTTGGGCGCTTTCTATTGACCCAAAACTTAATAAACTTTGGAAACAGCGGCAATTGGTACAGTATTTTCCCGGAAAAGTTCCCAGACTTCCGGAAACTTATCCGAAATGCGAACCATTCAACCAGAAATTTTATTTTTACATTCGGGAGCAAAGTTGAATGCGGAAAGAAAACTTCCCGATGATAATTTTCGAAAATTTGGGTATATATTGCGAAAATACTGTTCCATTCGGTACTGCATGGAAGTTGCCAAAATTTTAAACCAGACGTTTTGATTGAATGGAATGGCGCCCATGCAAGGTAACCAAATTTGTTACCAATTGTGCTCCTTTTGGGCGAGCGCGTGAGAGCTCCACTAAAAAAGCTTTTCAAGTCAAATTTTCCTTTAGTATGGTCAATGAAGTCATGATTCAACCTGACTGACTACTGGAAGCAAAAGCTTTGCTTTGACCTATTTATTATCCTGATATAATTTTAACAAATTTCCATCAAATCTAAATGACCGCGTCGTTTATAGCGGGAAGTTCAAGCCCACATAAATCAAACAGGAAATAAATCAGGCGTGCCGTTCTTGTTCACATCTCAATAACGTAAACAAACAGTTTATATTTTGAAAATAAAGAAAGAAGGGCTTCAACATTTTCTCGTACCTTTCCATACATGAAACGGCAGCATACCGGTAACGAGAATTGGGAAATATTGTGTAGGACACAATGAAGGTTGACATGTCATAAGATTTGAACTGTATTTGAACTGTAAGATTTGAATCGTATCATCCTAGGAGTTTCTTTTTCCTCACAGGTACGATAGCGTGGTATAAATGCAGTGAGATCTCTGGTAGAACTTTTGAATTGTTCACAAATAAATTATTACATCATGTGAAATAGAGACAACGCCACAGAGCAAAATTAAAAATTTCACTTCGGTTCATCTTTAATTCTTTCATCACTTTCACGCAATGCACAATGCATTGTCCAAGACAAAACAATAGCTCCTGCGACCACACTAGACACTCTGTAACTGCTGTTTAAAAATTCGAGAGACGATTTTATAAACCGCGTTATGAAAATAACGCAAGAACAATAGATGTAGGTATCTCGCGGGGTACATGTAACGAAGGTTTACGTTAATCAATAAATCAATCGAGCATCTCCACCTAAACGTGAAAATTTCCCAAATTTTGACTTTTAGAAATACTTCGTTCCCCAAAACCTCTTTTTATTAACACACTGCGGGATCGCTCATGAAAAATAACCCGATATACTTTTAATCAGTAAACACCCCAACCGGTTCTAGAGGGGGAGAGTGTTTCCTTAGGAAACTTGTTAGCTCAAATGACCACCAAGCTTTAATAATTATTCGATCTAAAAGAAATACATTTTATAGGTTGTAATGTATCGATATTATTGTCTACCGGAAGTTGTGTTAGCGGAAGTTCTCGGTTACTGTAAACGTGCAAAGGATCATGGATATTTGTGTGGGCCATGCTTTCCGGGTGTCATGGCGGCCGAATAAAGTGTAGTTCCTTTTAAAGTTAAATCTGGTTTATTACACGGCCATCCGGGCGTCATTGTTACATTGGCGACGAGGATTCAATTCGTTTTGTGAGGTAGTGGATGTTTTGGAAGTCATTTGTGCGGAAAGTCCTCGTATTTTGTCAGGAAGATGACGGACGACAGTGGAACCACTTCGAGTACAGCTTCAAGTTCACAAGCTTCGCCAACCGCGACGTTTGTTCCTCTACTTGATGTCGCCAGCCTTCCTCCCTTCAATCCAAAGGAAGATCCGAACACCCTTGCAGTTCGCTGGAAGTTGTGGAAACGCTCGTTCAATCTGTATTTGGAGGCAAAAGGGATTACGAAAGATGAACAGAAAACCGCATTGCTGTTGCATACTGGAGGGTTGAATTTTCAGGAGCTTTATTACACGTTATTGACCGGTACGGAAATCAAGCCGTTCGCAGAGAGTATGGAGTTGTTGGATAACTATTTTGCACCGTAGTTAAACGTTCCATTCGAAAGGCATCAGTTTAGGCAAATGGAGCAAGCGTCAGGAGAGTCGGTGGATCAGTTTGTTTGTCGGTTGAGGCAGAAAGCGATCTTCTGCGAGTTTGAAAATGTTGATGAGGCAATAAGGGATCAGCTTATTGAGAGATGCAGGGAACCCAGACTTCGCCGTAAGTTCCTGGAGAAAACAAATGCTACTCTGAAGGATTTACAAGATTTGGCTCGTGTGCAGGAAGCAGTGAACATGCAGGTCAAGGCTATGGATCAGTCATCCGGTCAGGTGAATGCTGTTTCCGGCAAACCTCACAGCAAAGGAAAAGGGACAGCGCAGGGTAGAAACAGAGGAAATAAGTCTGGTAAACCGTCGGGTGGTTCTCAGGAGACAAAAGTAAGAGGCTGTTTTCGCTGTAATTACACTGACCATATGGCACGTGACCCGAATTGTCCTGCCCGTAGCAAGAAATGTAATGCATGTGGCGAGATTGGACATTTTGCAGTCTGTTGCAAAACAAAGGAACGCAAACGTCTTACAAGGGATGACGAGGGAAGGAATAATACACGGGGTAGAGCCTATCAACTATCAGAGGATTCAGCCACTGGACAACAAGATTATTACGCATTTACAGTTGGAGTCAGTCAGCCTACAAGTGGTAGTGAAGTTGATTTGAAGGTTGGAGGGGTGACGTTACCAGGGGTACTTATTGATTCTGGAGCGTCGTGCAATGTGATTGATCAAGCAACCTGGGAAGGTTTAAAGAAGAAGAGTGTTCAGTGTGAGTCCAAGAAATCAAGCAAAAAGTTGTTTGCTTATGGACAGAAAGATCCTATTGAGGTGATTGGGACATTTGTGTCTGAGATTGTGTGCGAGATCAGTGGCAACAGTTGTGTGGACGAATTCACAGTGGTTAAAGGTTCAGGAAGATCTCTACTGGGAAAGAACACTGCAGAGAAGTTGGGCGTGTTAAGGGTCGGTCCAGATGTGTGTTCATTAACTGTTGAAGGAAGTGATGCGGACATCCGTGAGAAGTATAGAGAGGTTTTTACGGGGGTTGGAAAGCTGAAGGATTTTCACCTGAAATAACATGTAAGAGACGATGTTGCATAACCCGTACGGAGACTGCCATTTGGGTTAAGAGCCAAGGTTGACGAGAAGTTGGATGAGTTGTTAGCCAAAGACATCATCGAGGAGGTGTCACACAACCCAACTGAGTGGGTGTCGCCGTTGGTTGTTGTCCCGAAGACAGACGGTGACATTCGGATTTGCGTGGACATGCACTGGGCGAATTCAGCAATAGAGAGGGAAAGACACCCAATCCCTACAATTGAGGAAGTATTGTACGACCTTAATGGCTCAACTGTCTTCTCAAAGCTCGATCTCAAGTGGGGCTTCCACCAGGTGGAATTGGATGAAAAATCGCGCGAGATCACGACGTTTGTTACACACCGTGGTTTGTACAGGTACAAACGTTTGATGTTCGGGGTAACATTGGCGCCTGAAAAGTACCAGAAAATTGTGGCGGATGTTTTGCATGGTTGCGAGGGAGTGGCTAATTTGGCAGATGATTTGATTGTGCATGGTTGTGGCATAAAGGAACACGACAGGAACTTGCATGCCGTACTTACCCGATTGAAAGAGAAAGGACTAACCTTGAATGGGGACAAATGCCAGTTTCGTCTTCCCAAGCTTACATTCTTCGGTCATGATATGAGCAGGCAAGGTGTTGCGCCCAAAGAGAAGAGAAAGTAGCTGCTATCTTGAACGCAAGTCCTCCACAAGATGCTTCACAGGTCAGATCATTTGTTCAGCTTGTACAGTATTCTGCAAAGTTTCTTCCCAACTTCGCGCAAGAAGCAGAACCACTCAGGAGCCTCCTGAGGAAGAATGAGTCTTTCATCTGGGGTGAAGCACAGGAAAGGTCATTCCAGAAGTTGAAACAGCTAGTTGCACAGGCCACTACGCTTGCATATTTCAGAGGAGACTGTAACACACGTATTATTGCCGATGCAGGTCCACAGGGTTTAGGTGCAGTGCTGACTCAACTTCAAGATGGCGAGTGGCGAGCAATCTCGTACGCGTCCAGAAACCTCACTGAAGTGGAGCGGAGATACAGCCAGACCGAGAAAGAGGCCCTTGCCCTAGTATGGGCTTGTGAGAGGTTCAACATTTATGTGTACGGGCGCAAATTTGAACTTGAAACTGATCACAAGCCACTCGAGTGTATTTTTGGCAGGCTTTCAAAACCATCAGCACGTATTGAACGTTGGCTTCTGAGGTTGCAGGGGTATGACTACAGAGTTGTTTATCGGCCTGGCAAAGCGAATATCGCAGACTCTCTCTCAAGACTCAATCAATGTAACCCTAAAGACACAAGTGGGGAGGAATTTGACTTTGTCAAGGCAGTCGCTGAGGAAAGCTTACCTGTTGCCCTGACAGCGAAACAAGTCGAATTGGTTTCTGATAGTGACCCAGAAATTGCTAGCCTGAGACAGTACATTTTAAGTGGGGACTGGTCTCAATGTAGGATGACAGCTTATGTGTGTGTCAAGGATGAATTGTGTGTGTTAGGCAAACTTGTTTTGCGAGGTACGAGAATTGCTGTTCCGAAGGCTTTACGGGGAGAAGTCTTGCGTCTTGCCCACGAGGGACATCAGGGCATCGTAAAAATGAAGGCACGTTTAAGGACAAAGGTTTGGTGGCCAAAGATTGACTCAGACGCAGAGCAGGTGTGCAAGTCTTGTCATGGTTGCCAAGTCGTAGGTGAATTCCAGGTTCCTGAGCCCATGAAGAGAGTGAAGCCGCCTACTGGACCCTGGCAAGACATAGCCATAGACCTGATGGGCCCGCTTCCCACTGGAGAAAGTTTGCTCGTAGTCGTAGACTATTACAGTATATTCTACGAGGTAGCGATCATGTGCTCCACAGCAGCTAAGAGAGTGGTGGATGTACTGACACAGATATTCTCCAGATATGGATTTCCATTTACACTCAAGTCTGACAATGGTCCTCAGTTTTGCTGTGCGGAGTTTGAGAAGTTTCTCTCTTATCACGGAATCGAACACTTGACTTCCCCACCGCTCTGGCCGCAGGTCAATGGACATGTTGAGAGACAGAACAGAACTCTGCTTAAGACTTTGAAAGTTGCTCATGTTGAGGGCGAAAACTGGCGTGAAGAATTGCAGAAGTTTCTGCTAGCATATAGAACCACACCGCAAACAAGCACTGGTGTTACTCCCGCGTTCCTTATGTTTGGCAGAGAGTTGAAAACCAAACTTCCAGAGTTGAGGCGCGCTGGTAACCTGTTGGACGAGGGGGTCAGAGATCGTGACTGGAATCACAAGTTCGCCCACAAGGAACATGCTGACAACAAGCGGGGTGCAGCCGAAAGCCCTGTAGTGCCTGGAGATCTGGTTTTACTGAAGAACACGAAAACGTCTGGCAAGCTAGAAGCGAATTTCGAGAGTGAGCCATACACAGTGCAGACTAAGGAAGGCAGTGAGGTGACTGTTAGGTCAAAGGAGGGTGTGGAATACAGGCGGAACAGTTCATTTGTTAAGCGGTACAACCCACCAGGGGAATCCCCGGAAGCCACAGAGGCCGCTTCCCAAGAAGCACCCAATACTCTTCCACCGGAGGAGAGTATAGCGACATCAAGACCAAGACGGACTGTCAGAATGCCGGAGAAGTACAAGGACTATGTACTTTATGAACTGAACTCTGTTGACACGTTGGACTTATGTTGAAGTCTGTTAGATTTGATTTCATGTTATTAGATTTTATTGAACAGTCTTATTGAGATAACTCAATGCGAGCAGAACAGTTTTCATACAGATTTATTTTTCGCTGTTAAGTGCCTTGTTGACTTTTTTCGCGTAGTCTGTTTGTTTCTAAAGAAAGGAAGGGATGTAATGTATCGATATCATTGTCTACCGGAAGTTGTGTTAGCGGAAGTTCTCGGTTACTGTAAACGTGCAAAGGATCATGGATATTTGTGTGGGCCATGCTTTCCGGGTGTCATGGCGGCCGAATAAAGTGTAGTTCCTTTTAAAGTTAAATCTGATTTATTACACGGCCATCCGGGCGTCATTGTTACATAAGTCGCAATCAGAACAAACACAAATCGTCTTAATCTCGTAGCTTAATTCAGAAAACTTCAATGTCAGGCTTACTTCTCTGGCGGGTCGTTACAACAATCGCACTTTACAGGTTAGCAAATTCCTTTAACAGCTTCTTCAGGTAGGCGGATTTATAGACAGACTGTAAATTATTTTTTTTCCCGCTTCGATTCTACTGAAAAACTGGTTTGAAACACAATAAGCTAATACAATTCTTGTCATCAAATAAATCTATCAATAACAGGCAACGCGTGTTTGATAAACGAAACAGAGGAAAGACCTCACGTACCTTGCATTTCCATTTCCACCTTTTTTTTCCTTGGCTTCATACCCTTAGCCTTTTTTTTACAAATAATATTTACTATTTTTCTGTAATTTTCCTTCTTCGCCCACCTCTCACCCCTTCATAATTCCCTCCTATCGTCCTCTTATTTCCCGCCTTCTGTACCCCTCTAACTCCTTAATCCTTCGAGCTACCCCATCCCTGTCGTCGTTTTCTAGGTCGTCGTTTTCTAGGTCATCGTTTTCTAGGTCGTCGTTTTCTAGGTCGTCGTTTTCTAGGTCATCTTTTTCTAGGTCATGGTTTTCTAGGTCGTCGTTTTCTAGGTCGTAGGTCTTCGTTTTCTAGGTCGTCTTTTTTTTAGACACCCTTAATTTCATGAAGCAAAAACGAACATGGAAAAGTAATTATTCAACAGAAAGATTGTTTATCCTTGTTTGATCATCAATAACCGTCCCTTCCGTTTTCAATGTGCATTATTGACTGTGTGATTTGACTGGTGAATTGATTTTTGGTGCACTCTCAATCCTCCTTTTTCCCTCTATGCGCTAATTTTTGTTCCCTTATTCAGTATCAAAGTGTTGACCAAATTACACCGGAATTATACTGCTTGTGAAAGGCATCTTCTCAGCCGTGCGGCTGGAGAGAGGAGTATTTGCTAGCTATGATCTATCATGTACCTCTGTATGGATGTTTGTTACCAACAAAAGATGTCTTTACTTACAATAGTTTGTAAATGCAGATTTTTAACATAGAAATTGTTGTGAATCCAGATTAGTGCCTGTTAACAGAGGTTCTGTACAGTACCTGATGGAAATTGGGATTCTTTTCTCCTGCTCAAGTTCTCTGCTGCAAGCTAAATGTCATGTACTAATGTTAATGCTACTATTTACAACAGTAGTTTAACAACATGAGTGATGTTCGGAATACTGAAAGTTTAAAAATGTTACTTTGTCAAACAATGCAAATTATAATATTATAATCATTTCTATTACATTATTATTGATCAATTACAATATTATAGTCACTGCTATGGCGAATTTTGGCAATACTATGCAGAATATGCTTACCATGCAGAGAAACTCAGCCACAGTAATAGTTGTTTTCCTGAAACAGAATTGCCTTTAATGTAGATAGCAGGGTGGCTTCGCCCACACCCCCCTTCCCTACCACCACCGCAGCCATGTTTTCTAACCCAAAATTGGTCAAGTGGAAAAGTTAAGATTTTATTGAACACCAGTTGTAGCATCCAGGGCCGGGTTGTTCAAAGCCCGATTAAGGTGATTCCCTAGTTTTGCACTGCGCATCTCTTACTGCGCATAACAAGATGGCTGCCGTAAAAAAGAGCATGTGAAGTAATATTATTAAAATGAAGTTGACTGAAGAGAAACGCTATTGGAATTTTTGCTTGCTGTTGTTTGTTGCCGCGGTGAGACTCAATGTGTTGGGAATGTGCATAACGTAAGCAGTACGCGTGTTGCTTAGTTCGACCTCCTCTCGGAGAACCTCTATAGTGGATGTTTAACTTGTGCTTACTCACTTTGATTTTCATTTAAACACTTTCTTTATCACATTCTGTCCTAAATGTGATATCTCGATGTAAAACGAATGTTTTAATTCTTTCTTCCTCCTTTCACATACATTCTATTTAGAAACTTGCCCCAGTCCTCTCTCAAAAATCGGAGAAAATGCGTTTGGTGCGCACTTTCTACAGCCTTACCGCAAAAACGAGTACGGTGACCCCCATTTTTTATTTCATGATTTTAATAAGGACAGTGCTTCCTTTCGATGAGAAAAAAATTGGCACAAATCTACGTTCAGTTTTTTGGCAATTTTACTAAATTGTACGGATTGAGCCATCACGGGTCGAAAAGCGCGCGTCCAATTTAATTCTACATTGGAGCGTAAAGTAAAAACAAGGGCATTAAAAGGCATTTTTCTGGTACGTAAGTGGATAAACAATACATTAAAGTCAAATTCTGCGTGATGTCACATGCATCATCGAAAAAATCTCTCCTTTTTGTCTAGGTTTTCGCTGCCCGCGGTTTTTGTAAAAGGGTCCTAAATAGCCGTGTTTGTCAGCATTGTGACGTCAAAACGAGCACGGTGACCCCCACTTTTTATTACTTTTTTATCATCTTCTTGACTTGTTACATCAGTGTACCAAGTTTTAGCTAAAATCTATGTTAGGTTCTTTTACTATGGAATCACCTTAAGCTAA